>NC_083412.1:6766601-6971601 GCF_020745735.1 Hemiscyllium ocellatum
ATGATGTCTGAATGCTCATCAAAGTGCTTTAAAAAACATTTTGAGGTTTTCCATCTCAAAGACTCTCCCCCGACAGTGAGATCCAGAGTCCCAACTTCCTTTGGTTGAACATGTTTTCGGCAAATCCCCTCTTAAAACCTCCTGCCTTTCACTTTAAAGTTATATCTCCTTGTTATTGACCCTTATCTGAAGTGAACAGCTGCTATGCCCTTCAAAATATTTTATACTCTTTGAATACGCCCCTCTCTGCTCCGAAGAAACACGCTGAGCTTATCCAATCTCTCTTCATTGCTGAAATACTCATCCCAGAACCATCCTGGCGAATCTCCTCTGCAGCCCCTCCAGTGCAATCACATCATCCTTATAATTGCAGTGATGATATAGAAGCAGGATAGAAGATGAAAGCCTGCCTAACAGGAAGCAGAGACTCAGATTTAACAGTTCCATTTCAAACTGGTAACTAGTGGAATGCCACAGGGATCAATGCTGTGATCTCAAATATTTACAAATTGCATTAAACTACTGGATTCGGTTGAGCAAATGGGAAGAAAAGTATAATGTGGCCACAGCATAGTGGTATCTTATTGACAGGAATAATAGAAAGCAGTGGAAGGAGACAGACTGCAGAATTCAGCAGGAGAGGGATCTGGCTGTTGTTGTTTTGAATCACAGAAAAAGTAGCATACATGTGCATTAAGTAATTAAGTACTCAAATGTAATATTGACCTTTAATGTTAGGGGGTGAAGCCTCCCACCGGCTGTGGCCGATCAGTCAATGTTCTATCTTGGTAACTCAACGTGGAGATTCTGTGCCCTCCCTTCACTGTTTGATCATGCTGCATTGCCCTTTGAGAAGGGCACTGCTTGTGACTGGCCACTCAGGTGTTTCCTTTCTTCCGGTGGTGGAATTTAAATAAAGTACAGACTAGTTGTTTTCACTGTGACCAACACCTGCACACACATGACATGGGTGCTGGGGAAAAATAAGCACAATCGCTGTCAGGTGATAGTGTTGGGGTAAAAATAAAAACAGAATTGTCAGAGGTTGTGTTCACTCTGACAGTGGCAAAAAAAGGGGGGGTGATATATAAATGCAGGGTGGTCTTAAGACGGTTAACATCCAAACCATTTGAGAAACATTTAGAGATTAAATATAGAAAGCTATGGGTCAAGTACTGGAAAATGGGATTAGGAATAGACGGATATTAGGTAACTGGCACAAATGTGATTGGGCAATGGTCACTTTTCTGTGCTGTAAAAAAGAAATCCATGAATCCATCTCCCACTTTCTAACTATGAAGTCAATCTCTTTGTCCTTCTCTCTCTCTCTTCTCTCTCTCTCTAGGTTCCGCCTCCATTCTCTGGATTACACTGAATTCTCAACTTAAGGAACTGTGGACCTTGGAAATCAGAAGAAGAAAAGTAAGAAATTGCTGGAAAGTATCATCATGCCCATGCAGTGATCCTTCTTCTGAACGTTTTCCATGAACACACCCACTTCCCTTATTCCAACACTCAAACCAATCCCTGCCCCATTCCCACTCATCCCACACGGACTCCGGACCACCTTTAAACCAGCAGTGTTCAGACCCGAACAGGACAAACGGTACAGACTACAGATTCAAAAACACCAGCAACAGCTCTCTTCAAGATCCTCCGCTCCACGCTCGCAGCAATGCGCCGGCACCTAACCTCTCTACAGTCAGCCCTGCCTCAGCTGAGGGCCACACTCTCTCAGAATTGCAAAGGACCCACTCTGTACTACATCCTCAGGAGAATTCATATCTCAACAAACAGTATTTCAATTCCATTCAAACATCAAAAACTGTAAGTACAACAAACTTATATCTACCACCTCCATAACCAGTGCTCCTCAAACATTCCAGCAGATTCCCCGGCCTCAGAAATGACTCAGACGCCATTAACCATCCAGCTGATGCAGCTACCACCCGCACGCTGATTGATGATGTCACTTCCGCCCTCATCATGGCCACTCCCACAATCACTTCCGCCCCTCACAATTCCTCATGCATCACACGTGACACTACTTATGCCCCACAGCGCCACTCACCTGCATTCTGCTGACACGCCCCCCACGGATCCCACTGTCACTATCCCCACCCGCCAGAACCCTGAGGGGAACACTACCCCTGCTCATGACTCCACCCCCATCCCCCACCATCAACCCACTCAGTTACAGGTTCCGCCCCCACTCCCAGCTCCACACCCACACCAGATCCAGCTCCCAGCCCTGCTGAGTTTTCATATCCCCACAAACCTCCCCCTCACTGAGGATGAACGATCAGTCCTCAGCAAAGGACTCCCCTCCGTCCACGCATCAATGAATTTAATCCACGCCATGACGTCGAAAATTCTTCTGTCGCCTCTGCCTCCGATCTTACTTTCACAAACAGGATTCCCGACCACCTTTCGAGGACCCCTTCGCCCACCTCCAACATACTGCATCCACCTGGACACCCCGCGCTGGCCTATTCCCTGTCCTCGACCTCCTCATTTCCAACTGCCGCCCGGACATTAACCGCCTCAACCTGTCTACCCCCCTCCCTACTCCAACCTCTCACCCTCACAACGCGCAGCCCTCCAATCCCTCTGCTCCAATCCAACACCTCACTATCAAGCCTGTGGATAAAGGGGGCGCAGTGGTAGTCTGGGACACTGACCTCTACACCGCTGAAGCCAAACGCCAACTCGAGGACACCTCTTCCTACTGCCCCCTCGACAATGACCCAACCACCCATCACCAAACCATCATCTCCAGACCATACAGCACCTCATCAACTCAGGAGGTCTGCCACCCACAGCTTCCAAACTCATAGTCCAGGAACCCCGCACTGCCGGTTCTAACTCCTTCCCAAGATCCACAAGCCTGACCACCTGGCCGACCCATTGTCTCAGCATGCTCCTGCTCCATGAACTCATCTCTACCTACCTCGACACTGTCCTATATTCCCTAGTCCAGGAACTCCCCACATACATTCGAGACACCAACCATGCCCTCCACCTCCTCTAAGACTTCCGTTTCCCCAGCCCCCAATGCCTCATCTTCACCATGGATATCCAATCCCTCTACACCTCCATCCGCCATGACCACAGCCTCCAAGCCCTCCGAATTTTCCTCTCCAGATGTCCCCAACAGTACCCTTCCACCACTCTCATTCGTTTGGCCGAACTGGTCCTCACCCTTATTTTCTCCTTCGAATCCTCCCACTTCCTCCAGACCAAAGGCGTAGCCCTGGGTACACGTATGGGCCCCAGTTATGCCTGTCTCTTTGTTGGCTACATAGAACAGTTGATCTTCCGTAATTACACCAGCACCACTCCCCACCTCTTCCTCCGCTACATTGATGACTGCATTAGCGCCACCTCGTGCTCCCGCAAGGAGGGTTGAGCAATTCGTCAACTTCACCAACACATTCCACCCTGACCTTAAATTTACCTGGACCACCTCCGACACCTCCCTCCCCTTCCTGGACCTCTCCATCTGCATTAATGACGACCGACTTGACACTGACATTTTTTACAAACCCACCGACTGGAATGTGTTGGTTTTTCACCAACCGTAACAAGGACAGAACGCCCCGGTGCTCACCTTCCACCCTACAAACCTTCGCATAAACCAAATAATCTACCGACGTTTCTGCCACCTCCAAACAGACCCCACCACCAGGGATATATTTCCCTCCCACCCCTTTCCGCCTTCCGCAAAGACCGGTCCTCCGTGACTACCTGGTAAGGTCCACGCCTCCCTACAACCCACCCTCCCCTCCTGGCACTTCCCCTGCCACCGCAGGAACCTTCTACCTCACCTCTATCCAAGGCCCTAAAGGAGCCTTCCACATCCATCAAAGTTCTTCCTGCACATCCACTAATATCATTTATTGTATCCGTTGTTCCCGATGCGGTCTCCGATACATTGGGGAGACTGGGCGTCTCCTACCAGAGCGCTTTAGGAAACATCTCCGAGACACCCGCACCAATCAACCACACCGGCCCGTGGCCCAACATTTCAACTCCTCCTGCCACTCTGCCGAGGACATGGAAGTCCTGGGCCTCCTTCACCGCCGCTCCCTCGCCAACAGATGCCTGGAGGAAGAATGCCTCATCTTCCGCCTCGAAACACTTCAATCTCAGGCATCAATGTGGACTTCAACAGTTTCCTCATTTCCCTTCCCCCACCTCACCCTAGTTCGAAACTTCCAGCTCAGCACTGTCCCCATGATTGTCCAGGCTTGTCCAACCTGCCTACCTCCTTTTCCACCTATCCACTCCACCGTCTCCTCCCTGACCTATCACCTTCATTCCCCCCCCCCCCGCCATCCATTGTAGTCTATGCTACTTTCTCCCCCCCCCACACGCCTCTGGCTTATCTCTCCACGCTTCAGGCTCTCTGCCTTTATTCCTGATGAAGGACTTTTGCCTGAAACGTCGATTTCGCTGCACTTTAGATACTGCCTGAACTGCTGTGCTCTTCTAGCACCACTAATCCATTCCAACAAAGATGACCAATCGGATCATAAGAACTTCAGTAGACTGGTCTCTCCAGCCTCCCATTGGCTAGAACCGGAAAAATGACAGCCTCGCGATCAAATCGGACAGACCAGGATCTAAGCCCCGCCCCATAACAATGTAGCCGTTTCATGCACCCGGAAGCTGGTGTTGGCTGCAGTCGGAGGGAAGTTGCTGGTTGGTTTGTGAAGACGGTGAGAAATGGGATTGGTGTTTTTCTGCTAGTGGAAGATTATAGTGAGGATATGTAGTCATACTGTAGTGTTACTACAAGCACAGATTGTTCCGGGAAGTCCAACTGCAGTTTCCACATGGGGGGAAAAATATAGAAACTCCCGTCTTGAGGAGCATGGAGCTCCTATCACTGAGCAGGCAGTGTGTGACCCAGGGAGAATGGAGATAGAGAGATCAGAGAGTGTGCAGCTCCCAGCAAAGGGACAATTAAGCAGCTACTTTTAAATTGTAACCTCCCTATTTTGTTCTATAAATCTACAATAGTAAGTGGAGTTGGTTCATCTTGATTCCATGTTTTTATTGAGATCTGTAATGAGCTGCCAGAGGAAGTGGTGGAGGCTGGTACAATGAAAAACATTTAAAAGTAATCTGGATGGGTATATGAATAGAAAGGATTTAGAGGGATATAGGTCAAATGCTGGCAAATGGGACCAGATTAATCTGGTCAGCATGGACGAGTTTGATAGAAAGGGTCTGTTTCCGTGGCTATAAATCTCTATGACTCTACGACCTGGCGAAGGTGTGAGATCAGACGTTATGTGACCCTGTGCGGTGGGTGGGAAGTTGGAGCAGTGAGACCAGACGCACTTAGATGGCAGCAGGGGGAGGTGGGGGGTTGGAGCCAGTGAGATTAGATACTGTGTGACCTGGGAAGCCAATCTCCATCAGATGCCTCATGTGCAGTTTAATGTCTGTCATTGCAGCTGCTAAAGTTGTGCTGATGCAGTATACTGGCATTGCCTCACACTATATAAAAAAAAGGAGAGGACTTACACGGCAAATGGTAGGGCCCTGGGGATTGCTGACAAGCAGAGACCTTGATGTGCATGTACTATACAAAACGCTGGTGCGGCGGTACTTGGAATATTGTGTACAGTTCTGGTCGCCCCATTACAGGAAGGATGTGGAAGCATTGGAAAGGGTGCAGAGGAGATTTACCAGGATGTTGCCTGGTTTGGAGGGATGCTCTTATGAGTAAAGGCTGAGAGACTTGGGTCAGTTCTCATTGGAAAGAAGAAAGCTAAGAGAGGATTTGGTAGAGGCATACAAGATGATCAGAAGATTTGATGGGGTAGATAGTGAAAGTCGTTTTCCTAGGATGACGACACCAGTTTGTACGAGGGGGCATAGCAACAAATTGAGGGGGTTAAGACTGATGTCAGAGACAGGTTCTTTACTCAGAGAGTGATAAGGGTGTGGAATGCCCTGCCTGCCAATGGCTTTTGCCCGAAATGTCGCTTTTACTACTCCACGGATGCCGCCTGAAGTGCTGTGCTTTTCCAGTCCCACTAATCCAGAATGTAGTTAGCTCAGCCACATTAGAGTGATTTAAACAATCCTTGGATAAGCGCATGGATAATGATGGAGTTGAAAATCACACAACACCAGGTCATAGTCCAACAGGTGTAACTGGAAGCACATTAGCTTTCCAATTAAACCTGTTGGATTATGACCTGGTGTTTTGTGAATGTTAACTTTGGACACTCCAGTCCAACACCAGCATCTCCAAATAATGGATAATGATGGGATAGTGTAGGAGGATGGGCTTAACTTAGTTCACAGATCAGCACAACATCGAGGGCTGAAGGGCCTGTTCTGCGTTGTATTGTTCTATGTTCTAAGTTCGTTGAAAATGGAAGACAGAGTGCTGAAGGAAGTGTTTGGAACACTTGCCTTAATTGGTCAGGACCAAAGCCATGTGTGGACTACTGCCTATAATTTAGGTCGCTCTGCTAGAGGAAGAATGTTATTAACTTGGAAGAGTGCAAAAAAGACTTACTGGGATGTTACAAAGATGAGAATATTTGAGTTATAACAACAGGCTGGTTAGGCTGTGATTTCTTTTCCTGGGGTGCAAGGGGTGACCTTATAGAGGTTTATCAAATCATGAAGGGGATGGCTAAGGTTAATAGCAAAGGTCTTTACCCCAGGTTGGTGGTTTCCAAACCTAGAGGGCATAGGTTTAAAAGGGACCTGAGAGGCAACTTTTTCACACAGGATACTGTATGTAGAGGTGGGTACAATTATAACATTTAAAAGACATTTGGACAAGGACATGGTTGGGAAAGGTTTACAAAGATATGGACCAAATGCTGGCAAATTGTAAATGTACAGTTCCCAAGCTAACAGCAATTGTATTGACACAGAGGAAGGTTTAATGGGCAATTTAATGTATTCAAAAACACTCCATTTTTTTTGTTCCAGAGTATTATTATTTGGGAAGGTGTAACACCACCATGGCTAAAGGTTTGAACAGGAGAGAAAATTTGGTAAATTCAAGAGTGGAAATGGATACAGGTACTTGCACAGAATTTTTGACCTGGAAAAAAGCTTCTGATCTCAAACAAGAACTTTACATCGGAAAAGGGAACAGGCTAAGGGCTGAGCAGAATGAGGAGAAAGTGATCACGTAGAATAGGCTTGTCCATTTGGGGACCCAGCAGCCAAAATGAGGCTTAGCAGGGTGTTTTATTCATGTTTTATCAACCTGCTTGAAAATCCTACAACACGCCTTCTGGGGTGACATTCAAACATGAGCCTTGTGACCCAGAAGCAGAGACACTGCCCCCTGTGCCACTAGAGCCCAGGACTAAATTATTTTGACTGCCTCCTGTCTCATTACATGCTGTGCTACTTTCAATTAATGTCTAACCAACTCACCCATGCTATTTAATCGCTCCCTAAAATTTTACACATAATCCAAATATCTGGTCTCTGAACTCAGACTCACCAATTTCTCCTTAATTAATTATCAACTCATGCCCGAAAAGTAATTCAAATAAACTGAATTTACTTGATTCATTAGGTGCATACTTAATTACACAGAGTACAAATGGAATTCCTTTATCCCAATCCTCTGGAGGACCTTGACTAAAACCCCTGAACATGGTCTTTAAATTTTGATGCCACCATTCAATGCTTCCTGCAATTCTGGATGGTATGCAGTGGATTTGAATTGTTGTAGAACTACTATTGTTGAATATTTCCTTGAATATCTTTGATGTAAAATTTTACCTTAATCTGATTGTATCTCTGCGGGTAGTCTGTATTTGATTAAAAAAAATTGAGTAGCCCTTCTACAATCTTTTTAGCCATGATACTGTGGCCTCTGGAATTTTAGTAGATACGTCAATTATGGTTAACAAGTATTGATTTCCACTTTTTGTTTAAGGTAGGGGTCCTACACAATCAATTAAAACTCTTGTAAAAGGCTCTTCAAATGCTGCAATGGGTGTTAAAAGTGTTGATTTTATCACTGCCTGAGATTACCCAATTGCCTGAAATGTATGATGTGTCTGGCAAATGCAAGCACATCCTTGTGCAGTCCAGACCAAAATAAAAGTTTGCTTTTTGAACTGAGTTTTTCTTACTCCCAAATGACCTCCTGCTGGTAATTCATTGCTACCAGCAACATTTCCTTTCCATACGATCTGATGAACTTCTGCCCATTTTTCATCTGCTCTCACTTTCTGATAAATGACATCTTGGTGAGGAAATGAACAAGGAGCAGGAGAATCGACGTTTCAGGCATGAGCCCTGCTTCAGGAATAAAGTGGTTGGTTCGGGCTCACGCCCGAAATGTCGATTCTCCTGCTCCTTGGATGCTGCCTGACCTGCTGTGCTTTTCCAGCACCACATGTTCAGCTCTGATCTCCAGCAGCTGCAGTCCTCACTTTCTCCTCTGAGGATATGAACAGTCTGGGATACACTCAGATTCTTCTTCTATATTGATTTTGGATACAGCTGCTTTAGTTTTTCATCTTTCCACTGGAACTCAGCTAATTTTTCTGACCTAAAAATATCCAATTCATTCGCCACCTGTTCTTGTTTTTCCCCTGCCATCCCCCCACCCCACCCCACCCCCAACTATTTGATCAAACATAGTTTCTGATAATTGAACTTATCTCTTTTCTTTGATTTCTCCTCCTGTGGCTTTGTGACCTTTTCCCAGAGAAACAAAAACCTGGACATACTTCCTGTAAAACCTAGTTGCCTGATTTTCCAATAGCTTTTCAACCACAGTAGGCATCACTCTCCCAGCCTGCCCCTTGATGCACCTATGTCATCACCAAAGATAAATTGTATTTCTGGAACTGAGAATCTCTCTATTACCCCTACCACTTCGACACCATTTTTCACCAGATCCTGCACCCCACTTTATATCATGGAACACTGCTCTTCTCACCATGAATTCCACATACTGCCACCTTCTCTAGCAATACTCTTTCTGAAGTATATATCACATCTCTCATCAAAGATCAACTTGCTCCTGTATCTCTTAAAATCTTAATTTCTTTACATACTCCTCTGGCACATTGGAGTAAACTTTATCCATGCCAGTAAATTCTTTAGAGATCTGGCACATTCTTCTCAACCAACCCCTGACCAGGCTGTACATTCTTTTGCAGCATTTTAGCTTCCACTGTGCTTTCCTTTACCACTTTAACAAAACTCGCTGGCTTATTCTGTTTCCTCTCTGCATTCTCAGTGCTTTTTCTAAACTATCAACACTACAACTTCAATGAAAACACCTGAGATTTTTTACTTCAGTTTCCCCTCATGGTACGTTTTCACCCTGTGATAAAGTATCTTCAACGTGATCCCCCTTTACCTCACTACCTGAAAACTTCTCTTTTCCCCAATTTCTATCCCTCAAAGATTGAAATTGATATTAGAAACCAACTTTGATTTATGAACTAACTCATAGGCATTTCTGTTCCTAATCTTGAAGTCTGAATTCTTTGCTCTTCCACATTTGAACTCCTCCAAACTAATCATCAAAGAGCATCATACCTTGATCTATTTCAATGCCTTTATCGATCTATCGAAATTACTTTGCTTCACATTTTCAAACCCAATGTGTGTTTGACCAGGGTCCGTCCTTAGCACTGAAACATTGTCCCTTGGCAAAGTTTGTCCGAAGATTTGTAGCTCGGGTGCTTGTTGCAGTGGTTCTGTTTGCCGATCTGGAAGTTTATGTTGCAAACGTTTCGTCCCCTGGCTAGGAGACATCATCAGTGCTCTGGAGCCTCCTGCGAAGCGCTTCTTTGATGTTTCTTCCGGCATTTATAGTGGTCTGTCCTTGCCGCTTCCGGGTGTCAGTTTCAGCTGTCCGCTGTAGTGATTGGTATATTGGGTCCAGGTCGATGTGTCTGTTGATGGAGTTTGTGGATGAATGCCATGCCTCTAGGAATTCCCTGGCTGTTCTCTGTCTGGCTTGCCCTATGACAGTCGTGTTTTCCCAGTCGAATTCATGTTGCTTGTTGTCTGAGTGTGTGGCTGCTAGGGATAGCTGGTCGTGTCGTTTCATGGCTAGTTGGTGTTCATGTATGCGGATTGTTAGCTGTCTTCCTGTTTGTCCTATATAGTGTTTTGTGCAGTCCTTGCATGGACTTTTGGCGCGCAATTTCTTGTTGTATTTGTGCAGGGAAACAGCCAAGCAGAACGGACTCAGGATGATCCAGGTAATGATCACAGACGCTCACAACCGACTGCACAAATACAAACAAGAAATTGCGCGCCAAAAGTCGTTAATTTCAAAGACCGCTAATCATGAATGGACCCGGGCCATAGAACATGCTGTCACTATAGGACAGAACAGGACAACACATCGCAAAAAAAACGGCATTAAAAGAAAAACTGGCCAAACTAACACACAAAAAAGAGGACACTACAACACACACCTGGGTTAAAAACTTCGCCCACAATCAGCTCACAGACATGGAAAGAACTATACTGACCAAGGGACTCAACTACAACCACAGGGACGCCAAGACAGCAGACTTCCTAGCAGCACTCGAATGCACACTCAGGAACAATGGACTGACTGAAGAGACACAACAAACAGTGAGACAAACGGTCGTACCTATGATGATAAGAAAAAGACAAACACATAACCTCAACACCAAGGAGAGGGAAGCACTGAAAGCACTAAGAAATGATAAGAACATAATCATACTACCAGCAGATAAAGGCAGAATGACTGTCATCCTTCATAAATCAGACTACATCAAAAAAGCACAACACCGACTAGCAGACACCAACACCTACCAAATGAAGGATTCGGACCCCACGCCACAACTCACCAATAGAATAAATAACACTCTAAGGAATCTACAAAAAAAACGGACAGATAACCAAAGCGGACCTACGAAGAATGAAACCGGAAAGCAACAACACCCCCAGATTCTATGGACTACCCAAAGTACACAAACCAGACATCCCACTCAGACCCGTAGTATCACTACCAGGGACACCAGCATACAAACTGGCCAAAGAACTACAACAGAAACTGAAACACCTGGTCAGCGGATCCAAACACTCCATACAATCAACACAGGAATTCTTGGACGCCATCAGGAATACACACACAGACAAAGAAGAAACCATGATCTCATTCGACGTGACAGCACTGTTCACTTCGATTGACAAAACCCTAGCCAGAGAAACAATAGCCAACCTACTGGACATACATAACAGAAACCAGGAGGCGGAACCTATCAACAAAGACGGCATACTTAAACTACTGGACTTATGCCTCACTACACACTTTACATTCAACAATCAGATATACGAACAAATCAACGGAACACCCATGGGATCACCAATCTCGGGACTCATAGCAGAGGCAGTTATGCAAAGGTTAGAACAAACAGCCCTACCACAAATTCAACCCAAACTCTGGGTCAGATATGTCGATGACACTTTCGTAATCATCAAAAACACGGAAATAGAAAAAACACACCAGATCATCAACGCCACATTCACAGGAATCTGATTCACGAGAGAAGTAGAAAAGGATAGCCAACTCCCATTCCTAGACGTGATAGTACAGAGAACACCGAACGGAGAATTCACCACAAGGGTACACAGGAAAACAACACACACAGACCAAGTCCTAAACTATGAAAGTAACCACCCCAACACACACAAACGAAGCTGCATCAGGACACTGTTCAAAAGAGCTACAACACACTGCAGTACACCAGAACTGCGAAAAGAGGAAGAGGAACACCTATACAAGGTATTCGCCAAAAACGGATACCCGCGCAACTTTATCAACAGATGCCTAAGCGATAGACCACGGAACGAGGACATGCCACAACCAAAAGGACTAGCCACACTACCATACATCAGGAGCGTTTCAGAACTGACAGCCAGACTACTGCGACCCCTAGGACTCATATTGGCACACAAACCAACAGCCACGCTCAGACAACAAACTTACTAGAACAAAGGAGCCAATACCCAACATAAGCAAAACTAATGCCGTTTATAAAATACCATGCAAGGACTGCACAAAACACTATATAGGACAAACAGGAAGACAGCTAACAATCCGCATACATGAACACCAACTAGCCACGAAACGACACGACCAGCTATCCCTAGCAGCCACACATTCAGACAACAAGCAACATGAATTCGACTGGGAAAACACTACTATCATAGGGCAAGCCAGACAGAGAACAGCCAGGGAATTCCTAGAGGCATGGCATTCATCCACAAACTCCATCAACAGACACATCGACCTGAACCCAATATACCAATCACTACAGCAGACAGCTGAAACTGACACCGGAAGTGGCAAGGACAGACCACTATAAATGCCGGAAGAAACATCAAAGAAGCACTTCGCAGGAGGCTCCAGAGCACTGATGATGTCTCCTAGCCAGGGGACGAAACGTTTGCAACAAAAACTTCCAGCTCGGCGAACAGAACCAATACATTGTCCCTTGGCTTCTGGTACGAGCTCATATGCGCTTAAGATAGCACATTTCATCTCCTAATACTCCCAGATACCTCCTCTGACAGTGATGCAAATATCTCACTAACTTTGAATCAAAGAAAGATACTCTCATAATCACTGGCTATAATTTTTGTTTAGCCACTGTCTTAAATGAAATGAAAAAGGCTTCTACATTCTGTTGGTCAAACTTTGGCAATGCTTGGACCTATTTGAACAGTTCCCTACCAGGCCTTTGACTACAATGGGATTGCTGTCCATCACTGTCCTCATCGCTACTCCTACTTTCATCTCCACCTCTGCCATTTTGAGATGAATTTGAGTATTCAGTTCCAACCACCTTTTCTCTTTCTTTTTGTTTTGCCTCTAAATTGGAGCAAGTGAATGGCCTGAGTGTGAGGACATGTATTGGCTGAAATTGAGTACAGTAACAGAATTGTTGAAACTTACATTTACTTTCATATAAACAAGAGGGAGGTTGGAACTGTGAGGGAGCCGTGGTTTAATAAGGAATTGGAATCCCTTGTGAAGGGAAGAGGGCGGCCTATGTAAAGATGAGGCGTGAAGGTTCAGTTGGGGTGATTGAGAGTTATAAGGTAGCCAGGAAGGATCTAAAGAGAGAGCCAAGAGCAGCGAGAAGGGGACATGAAAACTCCTTAGTTGGTAGGATTAGGGAAACCCAAAGGCTTTCTATCGGTATGTCAGGAATAAAAGGATGACTAGGGTAGGTATCGGTCCAGTCAAGGATAGTAGTGGGAAGTTGTGCGTGGAGGCGGAGGAGATTGGAGAGACACTAAATCAATACTTTTCGTCAGTATTCACTTAGGAACAGGACACTATTGCCGATGTGAATATTGAGTCACAAGTGATTAGAATGGATGGCCTTGAGGTATGTAGGGAAGAGGTCTGGGGAACACTGGAAAGGATGAAAATAGATAAGTCCCCTGGTCCTGATGGCATTTATCCTAGGATCCTCTGGGAAGCTAGGGAGGAGATAGCAGAACCATTGGCCTTGATTTTTATGTCGTCATTATCTACGGGAATAGTGCCAGAAGACTGGAGGATAGCGAATGTGGTTCCCTTGTACAAGAAGAGGAGTAAGGATAGCCAGAGTAACTATAGGCCAGTGAGTCTTACCTCTGTTGTGGTCAAAGTCTTAGAGAGAATTGTAAGGGATAGGATTTATGAACATCTGGATAGGAATAATGTGATCAAGGATAGTCAGCATGGTTTTGTGAAGGGCAGGTCGTGCCTCACAAACTTTATTGAGTTCTTTGAGAAGGTGGCTAAGGAGGTGGACGAGGGTAAAGCAGTAGATGTGGTGTATATGGATTTTAGCAAGGCGTTCGATAAGATACCCCATGGTAGACTAATGCAAAAACTACGGAGGTATGGCATTGAGGGTGCATTAGAGGTTTAGATTAGGAACTGGCTGGCTGGAAGGAGACAGAGGGTAGTAGTTGATGGAATAAGTTCACCTTGGAGTGCAGTTACTAGCGGTGTACCACAAGGATCTGTTTTGGGACCATTGCTGTTTGTCATCTTTATAAATGATCTAGAGGAGGGGCTTGAAAGCTGGGTGAGCAAGTTTGCGGATGACACGAAAGTCGGTGGAGTTGTGGACAGCGAAGAAGGATGTGCCAGGTTACAGCGGGATATAGATAAGTTGCAGAGCTGGGCAGAAAGGTGGCAAATGGAGTTCAATGTAGCTAAGTGTGAAGTCATTCACTTTGGTAGGAGTAACAAGAAGATGGATTACTGGGCTAATGGTAGGCTACTTGGCAGTGTGGATGAGCAGAGGGGTCTTGGTGTCCATGTACACAGATCTCTTAAAGTTGCCACCCAGTTAAATAGTGCTGTGAAGAAGGCATATGGTGTACTGGGCTTTATTGGTAGAGGAATTGAGTTCCGGAGTCCTGAGGTCATATTGCAGTTGTATAAGACTCTGGTGCGGCCTTATCTGGAGTATTATGCGCAGTTTTGGTCGCCATACTATAGGAAGAATGTGGAGGCATTGGAACGAGCGCAGAAGAGGTTTACCAGGATGTTGCCTGGCATGGTAGGAAGATCATATGAGGAAAGGCTGAGGCACTTGGGGCTGTTCTCGTTGGAGAAAAGAAGGTTTAGGGGAGATTTGTTGGAGGTGTACAAGATGATTAGGGATATAGATAGGGTTGACACTGAGAACCTTTTTCCGCTAATGGAGTCAGCTGTTACTATGGGACACAGCTTTAAATTAAGGGGAGGTAGGTATAGGACAGATGTTAGGGGTAAATTCTTTACTCGGCGGGTTGTGAGTTCATGGAATGCCCTGCCAGTAGCAGTGGTGGACGCTCCCTCTTTATGGTCATTTAAGCGGGCATTGGATGAGCATATGGAGGTTATTGGGCTAGTGTAGTTTAGGTCGGCTTTGGTCGGCGCAACATCGAGGGCCGAAGGGACTGTACTGCGCTGTATTTTTCTATGTTCTATGTTCTATGTTCTAAGATTTCGGGGACAGTTAAGATCTCTGCCGGTTCATGTTGACCAGTCTGTAGAGAGGATGATAGATGTGGAACCAGTGATCGTTCACTGAATCCCAACCTTCTCCAGATCGAATCCTTTTTCACAGCTTTTCTGTGCAGCTCACCAGCTGACGGAAATCTCCCCACAGTCTGCAGACAGCTTCCCCAAAACCAATGACTAATGTTTTATCATCTGCAAATTTGATATCCGACACCAATTTCACATCAGTGTTAGATACACCAGACAAACAGGTGACTAATACTGAAGCCTGGGGAAAAATCAAAGAATTGCGAAACTTCATCAAATGGGGACATACCAAACCCAAAATGGCAACACTGCTTTCTCCCCACTGAAGGTGCAACACTGCTCAGATTCTCCGGCAATTTCTGTTCAGTTTCTGAACCTTGAGGAACTCAACTATTTCAAAACACATGCAGTATTCTTCTTATCATCAGGTTGGTCTACATCACAAACACTTCCTTCTTCTTTATCCTTTAAAGCAAATCAGTCAAGTTCATCCGACACTACCTTCCCTTAACAATTCCATGATGACTATCTTGGATGATGACGTGGAGGAGCTGGTGTTGGACTGGAGAGGACAATGTTAAAAACCACATAACACCAGCTTATAGTCCAACAGCTTTATTTGGAAGCAATAGCTGCTCCTTCATCAGGTAACAATGTGTGATTTCTTTTCAGCTTCATCTTGGATTGAACTTTCACTCACCGTGTGGTTATTTCTATCATCTCTCAGAGTTTTACCGAGTCATTTGCTCATTAATGGAAATATAAAAGCAGCTGGTCACTACTACTCCTATTTCTGACCTGCACCGTCCAACACAAGGGCAACAATTATTGTCTGTTTTCTTATTCTCTCTGATCTGGGAACTTCATTGTTGCACAAGTTAGTGACCGCTACTGACCACAAGTGGGAATTGCAACCAACCCGCAGAAATACTCAAGAGTCTGTCAGGGTGAATGAAGTCAGCAAACAGATTCTGTCTGTGCACGACACAATCAGATTGGTGTACATTTCGATTCAAAAATAAAATAACCGACCTAATATAATAAGTAAAGCTGTGCCCATAAACAATGGACTGCCCAGACAGTTTTCACTTGATATTAGGCTGTATTTCACAAAAACACTGCGAGTAATGTTGAAAGGAGGGAAATCTAGAAATAAAATGAAAAACTCAGGATTTCTGTTAAGACGCCAGTTTCTTTGAAACGGGTATCGCCCTGACTCCTTAATCTTCTAGGGTCCCTCCTCAATTTCAAAGTGGTGGGAAACCGCACTGCAGAGGTTTGGCGCTGCTCGTGTGGCTGACTCAAGCTTCTGTGCAGATCTAAGTGTTTCATTCCCATTGCTGCAAGTGGTCTTTTTGGTGTTGAGCGGTTTAAAAGCCGCTGCATGCGATGGCTGGGAATCGAACCCACGTCAACTGCTTGGAAGGCAGCTATGCTCACCACTATACCACCATCGCAACTGGGGCATGTCCTCCACACATCAGCTAATGTGCAATTCGACCAATAGTTCTTCATTCGAAATTTCAGTCTTCTTGCAAATTTTACGCTGAAATATTGCAATTCACCACTAATAAAAGACTGACTTTTACTCGTTCCATACTTCTCATTATACCTTTTCATTCACACTTTCTCATGCACACAAACCAGCATTTATCATCATCTCAGATAAATCCACAGCTAAAATATCAACAAAATCTCACCGCAACCCGGGATCTGTCACACAATCAAAACTTGTCAACTTCTCACAAACGCTTTTGCCCCAAACATCCATTCTCCTGCTCCTCGGATGCTGTCTGACCTGCTCTGCTTTTCCACCACCACTCTCATCTCCACCAGTGGCAGTACCCACTTTCGCCTTTCTCTTCATACACTTTTCCCACCAACTTTGCTTTTTCTTTCTGATTTACCGCATCTGTCCTACTTTCCGCTTTTAACATTTCTGAAGGGTTTTCCACAAACAAAAAGGCAAAAAGAAGGAACTGTTAGACTGAGTACATGCTGCAGTAATTCTGGAGAAGAGGAAACTCCTGGTAACAGTTCACGAAGCAGAAATCTCTCGAGAAATCTGTATTAATCCGCACTTCCATTCTCTTGATCGATTTGTAGTTTTCTCTGTTACATTGTAGAAGAGGGGGAGGGTGGAGTCGCAGCTGGGAGGGAGAGAAACCAGGCTGATTTTCAAAGTTTTAGAATCAGAGTGTCATACAGTATGGAAACAGATCCTTAGGTCCAGCCAGTTTATGCTGACCATGTCCCCAAACACAACCGTAACCACCTGCATGCAATTGAACATTTCCCATTTGCTAGCATTTGGTCATATCTCTCTAAACCTTTCCTATTCGTGAACTTATCCAAGCGTCTTTTCAACGTTGTAACTGTACCTGCGTCCACCACTTTCTCTGACAGTTCATTGCACGCACCAAGCACTCGATGTGTAAAAAAATTGTCCCTCATTTCCTTTTTAAATCCATAATCCCCCTGTCC
Organism: Hemiscyllium ocellatum; assembly: GCF_020745735.1. Lineage (NCBI taxonomy): Eukaryota > Metazoa > Chordata > Chondrichthyes > Orectolobiformes > Hemiscylliidae > Hemiscyllium > Hemiscyllium ocellatum. The sequence goes on from NC_083412.1 coordinate 6,784,126, forward strand.
ACGCAACAGTAAATCAAAAATCCATCTCAATGCTTTTCACAATAAGTACCTCCCCCAGTCCCTCACTAATAAATCAATGGTCCATTTAAACAAACTGGGAATTGCATTCCACAGTCTGCAGACAGCTTCCCCAAAACCAATGACTAATGTTTTATCATCTGCAAATTTGATATCCGACACCAATTCCACATCAGTGATAGATACACCAGACAAACAGGTGACTAATACTGAAGCCTGAGGAAAAATCAAAGAATTGCGAAACTTCATCAAATGGGGACATACCAAACCCAAAATGGCAACACTGCTTTCTCCCCACTGAAGGTGCAACACTGCTCAGATTCTCCGGCAATTTCTATTCACTTTCTGAACCTTAAGGAACTGAACTATTTCAAAACACATGCAGTATTCTTCTTATCATCAGGTTGGTCTACATCACAAACACTTCCTTCTTCTTTATCCTTTAAAGCAAATCAGTCAAGTTCATCCGACACTACCTTCCCTTAACAATTCCATGATGACTATCTTGGATGATGACTTGGAGGAGCCGGTGTTGGACTGGAGTGGACAATGTTAAAAACCACATAACACCAGCGTATAGTCCAACAGCTTTATTTGGAAGCAATAGCTGCTCCTTCATCAGGTAACAATGTGTGATTTCTTTTCAGCTTCATCTTGGATTGAACTTTCACTCACCGTGTGGTTATTTCTATCATCTCTCAGAGTTTTACCGAGTCATTTGCTCATTAATGGAAATATAAAAGCAGCTGGTCTCCACTCCTCCTATTTCTGACCTGCACCGTCCAACACAAGGGCAACAATTATTGTCTGTTTTCTTATTCTCTCTGATCTGGGAACTTCATTGTTGCACAAGTTAGTGACCGCTACTGACCACAAGTGGGAATTGCAACCAACCCGCAGAAATACTCAAGAGTCTGTCAGGCTGAATGAAGTCAGCAAACAGATTCTGTCTGTGCACGACACAATCAGATTGGTGTACATTTCGATTCAAAATAAAATAACCGACCTGATATAATAAGTAATGCTGTGCCCATAAACAATGGACTGCCCAGACTGTTTTCACTTGATATTAGGCTGTATTTCACAAAAACACTGCGAGTAATGTTGAAAGGAGGGAAATCTAGAAATAAAATGAAAAACTCAGGATTTCTGTCAAGACGCCAGTTTATTTGAAACGGGTATCGCCCTGACTCCTTAATCTTCTAGGGTCCCTCCTCAATTTCAAAGTGGTGGGAAACCGCACTGCAGAGGTTTGGCGCCGTTCGTGTGGCTGATTCAAGCTTCTGTGCATAATCGAAGTATTTCATTCTCACTGCGGAAAGTGGTCTTTTTGGTGTTGAGCGGTTTAAAAGCCGCCGCATGCGATGGCCGGGAATCGAACCCGGGTCAACTGCTTGGAAGGCAGCTATGCTCACGACTACACCCTCTTTGCTACACCTGGCAAGTGTTGGAGAAATCCGCTGATGTGCAATTCAAGCAATAGTTGTTGATTCTAAATTTCGTTCTTCTTTTATTAGAAATGTTGCAGTGAAATATTCGAATTGAGAAGTCACAACAGAAAGAGTGTTACTGTGTGGATAGATCTCATTATGCCCCGCCTCACTTTTTAATACACACAAAGCAGTATTTCGGATTTCTCATGATCTGAAATCAATCAATAACAAAAGTACCAAGGAAATCTCAGGGCAACAGTGAAACCATCACACAATTCAAACTTGTGAAGTTCTCAGAAAGGGTCACCCGACCGAAATGTGAACTCGGATTTCTCTTCTTACAGCTTTCCCACCGACTTCGGTTTTGGTTTCTGATTTACAGCATCCGCAATTCTTTCGGGTTTTAAAACTTGGGAAGGCTTTTTGGAAACCAAAACGGCACCAAAAAACAGGAACTGTTGGACAGACTGAGCAGATGCTGCAGTAATTTTGTAGAGTAGGAAAAACCTCTCGAGAAATGTGCACTAATGCACAGTTGGAATCCGTTGATCGATTTGCAGATTCTTCTTTTGCTTTGTAGAAGAGGGGGAGGGTGGAGTCGCCGCGGGGAGGGAGAGAAACCAGGCTCATTTCCAATATTTTAGAATCAGAGTGTTATACAGCATGGAAACAGATCCTTGGGTCTCACCAGATCACACTGACCATGTTCCCAAACTCAACTTGAACCACCCGCATGTGCTTGAACATTTCCCATTTGCCAGTATTTCGTCATATCCCTCTAGACCTTTCCAACTCATGATTCGAAGGTGCCGGTGTTGGACTGTGGTGGACAACGTTAAAAATCACACTACACCGGGGTATAGTCCAGCAGGTTTCTTTGGAAGTATAACCTTTCCAAACGCTGTCTCTTCATCAGGTGGTTGTGGAGATGAACTATTAGACACAGAATTTATAGCAACAGGATTGCAGGTATCATGGAATGTAATATTAAATATATTTAGATTAAGTCTCTCATCTTTTAGAATGACCATGTTAGTTTCAGTTCTTTCATATGTAAATCCCAGAACTTTTTTAGAAGTTATCTTCTCAAGATATCTTTAACAATAGGTGCCACCTCAGCTCAGATAATGCATTGAAGGTGTGAGGTTAAAGTTTGTCTGGGTCCCAGTGTACAGATTCTTGCATGGATTTATGCAGTTTTTGACCAAAATAAAATATAATTCTGTAAGTACAAATTCACCCCACAAACTTATAGGTGTGTGCGTGCTGGGGAGACCGAGTGTGTGTGTGCAGTGAGAGGTGTGAGTGTCTGTCAGAGAGTGTGTGTGGGTGTATGTGTCTGAGTGTGTGGTGTATCAGACTGTGAGAGGGCGCATGCGTGAGTGTGACTGTGGGGAATGTGTGTTTGAGCTTATGAGAGAGAGCTTGCATATGAGAGAGGGCCTGCATGAGTATGGAGTGTGTGTGTGTGTGTGTGTGTGTGTGTGTGTTTGTGTGTGTGTGTGTGAGAGAGAGAGAGAGAGTGTAAAGTGCAGTGGGGTCACCTGTAGTGTGACATGAACTCAAGGTTCCTGTTGAGGTCAGCCCCATGGCTACCGAACTTAACCATCAGCTTCTGCTTGGTCACTTTGCGTTGTTGCCTGCGCCAAAGTCCGCCTTGAAGGATGGTCACCCAAATGACCAAGGCTGAATGTCCCAGACTGCTGAAGAGTACTCCGAATGGGAAGGAATCAGTGTGGCCATTCCCAATGTTTTAAATGATCAATAACCATCAGAGCCCTCATCAGAACATAAGTGCGGAACATCTTGGTGCATGGAATCATCAACCTTTCCCTTTCAGATAGATCGATCCAGCTCATAACAACCAGCTGTTCGAAAACAAAACACATCTCCTGTAACAATGTTTACTACTATCAAATATCGCAATTCCATTTTCTGATTTTTCTCATTCTTTCTTGGGAATGTAAACACTTTGTTTTTCATTATGCAAATGTATTTCACTGTGAATTCCTTTATCAATTAGAGGATCATAATTCTGTTTTTCGATATTTCCAGTATTTTTGTTTACCAGTGGAAGCACATTGTTCCTTATTACGGAAATTGATGTCACTTTCAACTCCTTTGTCCAATCAGCATTTCATTGTTTAGGTGAACAAATCAACTTCTTATCACTGACTCTTCGCATCAGTGAAGTATTTTTTGTTGTTTGTGGGTTGTGGACAGACCATAACATATAGGAGCAGCTCACTGAGTCTGCTTTGCCATTCAATCATGGCTGATGTGAGACACAAAGCTCACTCACTGCAATAATTTCAGTCCGAGACAAGATCTGAATCAGTGGTGCCCTTTATTTCACACTTGCAAGTGGGTGTGATGTCCACAAGGCAGGGACAAAACACACTGAATTCAACAAATACTCGATATTTATATAATTTGGTTCCTACATATTTTTTCTTATTTCATTGCTTCCCCCCTGTTTACATCCTCCACTCCCTAAGACCGGTACCCATTACTCCTGTTTATCTCGTGTCTTATCCGGTCTTGTCTGTGAAAAAAACATGCTCATTCCTGTTCTCAAGGCCATTTGACCTCTTCCTGCTGTGGGCACATCCTGGCCTTACCATTAATTACTCCCTCCATCTGTGCCGCCCCTCTCAGCATCTTATCATTAAGACTCGTTTAATTGGGGTTTGTTCCTGTGTTTCTGTAAAAGTGGGAAACAGATGTTTATACCTATTGTTTATACAGGCATATTGAGTTTAACTGTCTGTCTTCACAGCATCTTATCACGAAGCCCCTTTAATTGGGGTTACCATTGTTGTGTAGTCCCTTTTCTTTCTTGCATACATTTTTAGCTAACACAAAAAAAACAATTATGCATTTCCTCCACATAACTCCCATTCTTGTTGACTCAGCTCCTGGCTAAAACAATTACACACTGATGTGCGTTCAGTTATTTTTTATATAATGTATTAGAATTGCAGAAGCAACATTAATTTACCATATCCCACAGCTGATATGTTTTTTAACCCCATTCTCCTGCCTTCTCTCCATAATCCTCAATCCCCTTACCAATCAAGGTCTTACCTATCTGAGTATTACATACCCTTAATGATTTGGCCTCCATAGCCCTCTGCAGCAGTGAATTCCTCAGATTTACCATCCTCTGGTTGAAGAAATTCCTCATTGTTTCATTTCTAAAGAGTCATTCCCTTCACTCTGAGGCTGGGCCCCCCAGGTCCTAGTCAACAGTGGAAAGGTCTGCTTCACATCCACTCTGTCTAGGCCTCTCAGTATTCAGTAAGTTTCAATGAAATCTTCTCTCATCCTTCTAACCTCCAATCAGTATAGATTCAAAGTTCTCAATCACTTATTTTTATTTCACCTGCAAACTAGCAACAGTGCCCTCAATCCCTTCATCCAGATCATTAATGTATAACATGAACAGTTGTTGTCCCTAAACTGACACATGCGAAATTCAACTAGTAACCAACTGCCACCTGAAAAAGACCCCTATCCTACTCTCTGCTTTCTGCCTCAATGTTGCTGGCAGTATCAGCACTTTTTGCCCATTGTTAATTCTTTTTCAGAATGTGATGCTGAGTCACTAGCTGAGGTGCTGTAGTCCACCTTGTAAAATGTCTTGTCTGTGGCATTGTTTTGGTAATTCGGCTCTGCATCTTTTCTAGTTCCTGAAGTGTGAGACCTACAATTAGATGCAGTGTGTTTGTCAGGTCTAAACCAATAATTTGAAAAGATTAACTGTACTGTCCTCATTAAAGAATTGTCTCAACATATCCTGTTTTCTTTTAAAATCTGTGAATGCAATTCTTCAAGACTCTCTGTTCCTGAACCAGTGCTCAAATTGTATCACAAACTGGCATTTTAAATGTGAAGGGTTCAGCTGCAAATCTGGAATCTATCATTAAATAAGCGTTGGTTAAAGCATATTTCGATGTGATAATGAGGTGGCATTTTAGACCATCCAGGTTCGTTGTGAAGTTTCTTTGTCGATCTCCTGTGTGATGCATTCCCACCTGTGCCTTGAACAGAGTCTGCGAATTCTGACTATTCCTCAATGGATATCAAAGTGTTCTCATACAGGATGATAGAATCATGCTGTACTGAAGAGGCCCTTTGGCCCATCAAGTCTGTACTTTCCAAATATACAGTATTACTTACACCAATCCTACATTACAGCACTAGGCCCACAGCTTTGAATATTATGATGTCTGAATGCTCATCAAAGTGCTTTAAAAAACATTTTGAGGTTTTCCATCTCAAAGACTCTCCCCTGACAGTGAGTTCTAGAGCCCCAACCTCCTTTGGTTGAACATGTTTTCGGCAAATCCCCTCTTAAACCTCCTACCTTTCACTTTAAAGTTACATCTCCTTGTTATCGACCCTTCATCAGAAGTGAACAGCTGCTATCTATGCCCTTCAAAATATTTTATACCTCTTTGAATACGCCCCTCTCTGCTCCGAAGAAAACAAGCTGAGCTTATCCAATCTCTCTTCATTGCTGAAATACTCCATCCCAGAACCATCCTGGCGAATCTCCTCTGCAGCCCCTCCAGTGCAATCACATCCTCCTTATAATGTCAGTGATGATATAGAAGCAGCATAGAAGATGAAAGCCTGACTAACAGGAAGCAGAGACTCAGAATAAACAGTTCCATTTCAAACTGGTAACTAGTGAAATGCCACAGGGATCAATGCTGTGATCTCAAATATTTACAAATTGCATTAAACTACTGGATTAGGTTGAGCAAATGGGAAGAAAAAATATAATGTGGCCACAGCATAGTGGTATCTTATTGACAGGAATAATAGAAAGCAGAACATTGTGTGGAAGGAGACAGACTGCAGAATTTAGCAGGAGAGGGATCTGGCTGTTGTTGTACATGAATCACAGAAAAAGTAGCATACATGTGCATTAAGTAACTAAGTACTCAAATGTAATATTGACCTTTAATGTTAGGGGGTGAAGCTCTCCCACCGGCTGTGGTCCGTTCAGTCCATGTTCTATCTTGGTAACTCAACGTGGAGATTCTGTGCCCTCCCCTTCACTGTTTGATCATGCTGCATTGCCCTTTGAGAAGGGCACTGCTTGTGACTGGCCACTCAGGTGTTTCCTTTCTTCCTGGTGGTGGAATTTAAATAAAGTACAGACTAGTTGTTTTCACTGTGACCAACACCTGCACACACACGACATGGGTGCTGGGGAAAAATAAGCACAATCGCTGTCAGGTGATAGTGTTGGGGAAAAAAACAGGATTGTCAGAGGTTGTGTTCACTCTGACAGTGGCAAAAAAAGGGGGTGATATATAAATGCAGGGTGGTCTTAAGACGGGAACCATCAAAACCATTTGAGAAACATTTAGAGATTAAATATAGAAAGCTATGGGTCAAGTACTGGAAAATGGGATTAGGAATAGACGGATATTAGGTAACTGGCACAAATGTGATTGGGCAATGGTCACTTTTCTGTGCTGTAAAAAGAAATTCCATGACTCCATCTCCCACTTTCTAACTACGAAGTCAATCTCTTTGTCCTTCTCTCTCTCTCTCTCTCTCTCTCTCTCTCTCTCTCTAGGTTCCACCTCCATTCTCTGGATTACACTGAATTCTCAACTAAAGGAACTGTGGACCTTGAAATTCAGAAGAAAAGTAAGAAAATGCTGGAAAGTATCATCATGCCCATGCAGTGATCCTTCTTCTGAACTTTTTGCATGAACACACCCACTTCCCTTATTCCAACCTCAAACCAATCCCTGCCCCATTCCCACTCATCCCACACGGACTCCGGACCACCTTTAAACCAGCAGTGTTCAGACCCGAACAGGACAAACAATACAGACTACAGATTCAAAAACACCAGCAACAGCTCTCCTTCAAGATCCTCCGCTCCACGCTCGCAGCAATGCGCCGGCACCTAACCTCTCTACAGTCAACCCTGCCTCAGCTGAGGGCCACACTCTCTCAGAATTGCAAAGGACCCACTCTGTACTACATCCTCAGGAGAATTCATATTCTCAACAAACAGTATTTCAATTCCATCTCAAACATCAAAAACTGTAAGTACAACAAACTTATATCTACCCACCTCCATAACCAGTGCTCCTCAAACATTCCAGCAGATTCCCCTGGCCTCAGAAATGACTCAGACGCCATTAACCATGCAGCTGATGCAGCTACCACCCGCACGCTGATTGATGATGTCACTTCCGCCCTCATCATGGCCACTCCCACAATCACTTCCGCCCCTCACAATTCCTCATGCATCTCACGTGACACCACTTCTGCCCCCACCAGCGCCACTCACCTGCATTCTGCTGACACGCCCCCCACGGATCCCACTGTCACTATCCCCACCCGCCAGAACCCTGAGGGGAACACTACCCCTGCTCATGACTCCACCCCCATTCCCCCACCATCACACCCACTCCAGTTACAGGTTCCGCCCCCACTCCCAGCTCCACACCCACACCAGATCCCGGCTCCCAGCCCTGCTGAGTTTTCACTATCCCCACAAACCTCCCCCTCACTGAGGATGAACGATCAGTCCTCAGCAAAGGACTCCCCTCCGTCCACGCATCAATGAATTTAATCCACGCCATGACGTCGAAAATTCTTCTGTCGCCTCTGCCTCCGAGCTTACTTTCACAAACAGGATTCCCGACCACCTTTCGAGGACCCCTTCGCCCACCTCCAACATACTGCATCCACCTGGACACCCCGCGCTGGCCTATTCCCTGTCCTCGACCTCCTCATTTCCAACTGCCGCCCGGACATTAACCGCCTCAACCTGTCTACCCCCCTCCCCTACTCCAACCTCTCACCCTCACAACGCGCAGCCCTCCAATCCCTCTGCTCCAATCCCAACCTCACTATCAAGCCAGTGGATAAAGGGGGCGCAGTGGTAGTCTGGGACACTGACCTCTACACCGCTGAAGCCAAACGCCAACTCGAGGACACCTCTTCCTACTGCCCCCTCGACAATGACCCAACCCCCCCATCACCAAACCATCATCTCCCAGACCATACAGCACCTCATCAACTCAGGAGGTCTGCCACCCACAGCTTCCAACCTCATAGTCCAGGAACCCCGCACTGCCCGGTTCTAACTCCTTCACAAGATCCACAAGCCTGACCACCCTGGCCGACCCATTGTCTCAGCATGCTCCTGCTCCACTGAACTCATCTCTACCTACCTCGACACTGTCCTATATTCCCTAGTCCAGGAACTCCCACATACATTCGAGACACCAACCATGCCCTCCACCTCCTCTAAGACTTCCGTTTCCCCGGCCCCCAATGCCTCATCTTCACCATGGATATCCAATCCCTCTACACCTCCATCCGCCATGACCAGGGCCTCCAAGCCCTCCGAATTTTCCTCTCCAGATGTCCCCAACAGTACCCTTCCACCACTCTCATTCATTTGGCCGAACTGCTCCTCACCCTTAACAATTTCTCCTTCGAATCCTCCCACTTCCTCCAGACCAAAGGGGTAGCCCTGGGCACACGTATGGGCCCCAGTTATGCCTGTCTCTTTGTTGGCTACATAGAACAGTTGATCTTCCGTAATTACACCAGCACCACTCCCCACCTCGTCCTCCGCTACATTGATGACTGCATTGGCGCCACTTCGTGCTCCCGCAACGAGGTTGAGCAATTCATCAACTTCACCAACACATTCCACCCTGACCTTAAATTTACCTGGACCATCTCCGACACCTCCCTCCCCTTCATGGACCTCTCCATCTGCATTAATGACGACCGACTTGACACTGACATTTTTTACAAACCCACCGACTGGAATGTGTTGGTTTTTCACCAACCGTAACAAGGACAGAACGCCCCGGTGCTCACCTTCCACCCTACAAACCTTCGCATAAACCAAATAATCTGCCGACATTTCTGCCACCTCCAAACAGACCCCACCACCAGGGATATATTTCCCTTCCCACCCCTTTCCGCCTTCCGCAAAGACCGGTCCCTTCGTGACTACCTGGTAAGATCCACGCCTCCCTACAACCCACCCTCCCCTCCTGGCACTTGCCCCTGTCACTGCAGGAACTGTAAAGCCTGTGCCCACACCCTCTACCTCACCTCTATCCAAGGCTCTAAAGGAGCCTTCCACATCCATCAAAGTTCTACCTGCACATCCACTGATATCATTTATTGTATCCGTTGTTCCCGATGCGGTCTCCGATACATTGGGGAGACTGGGCGTCTCCTACCAGAGCGCTTTAGGGAACATCTCCGGGACACCCGCATCAATCAACCACACCGGCCCGTGGCCCAACATTTCAACTCCCCCTCCCACTCTGCCGAGGACATGGAAGTCCTGGGCCTCCTTCACTGCCGCTCCCTCTCCACCAGATGCCTGGAGGAAGAATGCGTCATCTTCCGCCTCGAAACACTTCAAACTCAGGCATCAATGTGGACTTCAACAGTTTCCTCATTTCCCCTTCCCCCACCTCACCCTAGTTCGAAACTTCCAGCTCAGCACTGTCCCCATGATTGTCCAGGCTTGTCCTACCTGCCTATCTCCTTTTCCACCTATCCACTCTACCGTCTCCTCCCTGACCTATCACCTTCATTCCCCCCCCACCCAAAACCCCCCCCCGCCATCCATTGTACTCTATGCTACTTTCTCCTCACCCGCACCCGCCTCTGGCTTATCTCTCCACGCTTCAGGCTCTCTGCCTTTATTCCTGATGAAGGACTTTTGCCTGAAACGTCGATTTCGCTGCACTTTAGATACTGCCTGAACTGCTGTGCTCTTCCAGCACCACTAATCCATTCCAACAAAGCTGACCAATCGGATCATAAGAACTCCAGTAGACTCGTCCTCTCCAGCCTCCCATTGGCTAGAACCGGAAAAATGACAGCCTCGCGATCGAATCGGACAGACCAGTATCTAAGCCCCGCCCCATAACAATGTAGCCGTTTCATGCACCCGGAAGCTGGTGTTGGCTGCAGTCGGAGGGAAGTTGCTGGTTGGTTTGTGAAGACGGTGAGAAATGGGATTGGTGTTCTTTCTGCTAGTGGAAGATTATAGTGAGGATATGTAGTCATACTGTAGTGTTACTACAAGCACAGATTGTTCCGGGAAGTCCAACTGCAGTTTCCACATGGAGGGAAAAATATAGAAACTCCCGTCTTGAGGAGCATGGAGCTCCTATCACTGAGCAGGCAGTGTGTGACCCAGGGAGAATGGAGACAGAGAGATCAGAGAGTGTGGAGCTCCCAGCAAAGGGACAATTAAGCAGCTACTTTTAAATTGTAACCTTCCTATTTTGTTCTATAAATCTACAATAGTAAGTGGAGTGGGTTCATCTTGATTCCATGTTTTTATTGAGATCTGTAATGAGCTGCCAGAGGAAGTGGTGGAGGCTGGTACAATGAAAAACATTTAAAAGTAATCTGGATGGGTATATGAATAGAAAGGATTTAGAGGGATATAGGTCAAATGGCTGGCAAATGGGACCAGATTAATCTGGTCAGCATGGACGAGTTTGACAGAAAGGGTCTGTTTCGGTGGCTATAAATCTCTATGACTCTACGACCTGGCGAAGGTGTGAGATCAGACGTTATGTGACCCTGTGCGGTGGGTGGGCAGTTGGAGCCAGTGAGACCAGACGCACTTAGATGGCAGCAGGGGGAGGTGGGGGGTTGGAGCCAGTGAGATTAGATACTGTGTGACCTGGGAAGCCAATCTCCATCAGATGCCTCATGTGCAGTTTAATGTCTGTCATTTCTTTGCAGCTGCTAAAGTTGTGCTGATGCAGTATACTGGCATTGCCTCACACTATATAAAAAAAAAGGAGAGGACTTACACGGCAAATGGTAGGGCCCTGGGGATTGCTGACAAGCAGAGACCTTGACGTGCACGTACTATACAAAATGCTGGTGCGGCCGTACTTGGAATATTGTGTACAGTTCTGGTCGCCCTATTACAGGAAGGATGTGGAAGCATTGGAAAAGGTGCAGAGGAGATTTACCAGGATGTTGCCTGGTTTGGAGGGATGCTCTTATGAGTAAAGGCTGAGAGACTTGGGTCAGTTCTCATTGGAAAGAAGAAAGCTAAGAGAGGATTTGGTAGAGGCATACAAGATGATCAGAAGATTTGATGGGTTAGATAGTGAAAGTCGTTTTCCTAGGATGATGACACCAGTTTGTACGAGGGGGCATAGCTACAAATTGAGGGACTTAAGACTGATGTCAGAGACAGGTTCTTTACTCAGAGAGTGATAAGGGTGTGGAATGCCCTGCCTGCCAATGGCTTTTGCCCGAAATGTCGCTTTTACTACTCCACGGATGCCGCCTGAAGTGCTGTGCTTTTCCAGTCCCACTAATCCAGAATGTAGTTAGCTCAGCCACATTAGAGTGATTTAAACAATCCTTGGATAAGCGCATGGATAATGATGGAGTTGAAAATCACACAACACCAGGTCATAGTCCAACAGGTGTAACTGGAAGCACATTAGCTTTCCAATTAAACCTGTTGGATTATGACCTGGTGTTGTGTGATTTTTAACTTTGGACAATCCAGTCCAACACCAGCATCTCCAAATAATGGATAATGATGGGATAGTGTAGGAGGATGGGTTTTAACTTAGTTCACAGATCAGCACAACATCGAGGGCTGAAGGGCCTGTTCTGCGTTGTATTGTTCTATGTTCTAAGTTCGTTGAAAATGGAAGACAGAGTGCTGAAGGAAGTGTTTGGAACACTTGCCTTTATTGGTCAGGAGCAAAGCCATGTGTGGACTACTGCCTATAATTTAGGTCGCCCTGCTAGAGGAAGTATGTTATTAACTTGGAAGAGTGCAAAAAAGACTTACTGGGATGTTACAAAGATGAGAATATTTGAGTTATAATAAAGGCTGGATATGCTGTGATTTCTTTTCCTGGGGTGCAAGGGGTGACCTTATAGAGGTTTATCAAATCATGAAGGGGATGGCTACGGTTAATAGCAAAGGTCTTTACCCCAGGTTGGGGGTTTCCAAACCTAGTGGGCATAGGTTTAAAAGGGACCTGAGAGGCAACTTTTTCACACAGGATACTGTATGTAGAGGTGGGTACAATTATAACATTTAAAAGACATTTGGACAAGGACATGTTTGGGAAAGGTTTACAAAGATATGGACCAAATGCTGGCAAATTGTAAACGTACAGTTCCCAAGCTAACAGCAGTTGTATTGACACAGAGGAAGGTTTAATGGGCAATTTAATGTATTCAAAAACACTCCAATTTTTTTGTTCCAGGGTATTATTATTTGGGAAGGTGTAACACCACCATGGCTAAAGGTTTGAACAGGAGAGAAAATTTGGTATCTTCAAGAGTGGAAATGGATACAGGTACTTGCATAGAATTTTTGTCCTGGAAAAAAGCTTCTGATCTCAAACAAGAACTTTACATCGGAAATGGGAACAGGCTAAGGGCTGAGCAGAATGAGGAGAAAGTGATCACGTAGAATAGGCTTGTCCATTTGGGGACCCAGCAGCCAAAATGAGGCTTAGCAGGGTGTTTTATTCATGTTTTATCAACCTGCTTGAAACTCCTACAACACACCTTCTGGGGTGACATTCAAACATGGGCCTTGTGACCCAGAAGCAGAGACACTGCCCCCTGTGCCACTAGAGCCCAGGACTAAATTATTTTGACTACCTCCTGTTTCATTACATGCTGTGCTACTTTCAAATAATGTCTAACCAACTCACCCATGCTATTTAATCGCTCCCTAAAATTTTACACATAATCCAAATATCTGGTCTCTGAACTCAGACTCACCAATTTCTCCTTAATTAATTATCAACTCATGCCCGAAAAGTAATTCAAATAGACTGAATTTACTTGATTCATTAGGTGCATACTTAATTACACAGAGTACAAATGGAATTCCTTTATCCCAATCCTCTGGAGGACCTTGACTAAAACCCCTGAACATGGTCTTTAAATTTTGATGCTACCATTCAATGCTTCCTGCAATTCTGGATGGTATGCAGTGGATTTGAATTGTTTTAGAACTACTATTGTTGAATATTTCCTTGAATATCTTTGATGTAAAATTTTACTCTTAATCTGATTGTATCTCTGTGGGTAGTCTGTATTTGATTAAAAAAAATTGAGTAGCCCTTCTACAACCTTTTTAGCCATGATACTGTGGCCTCTGGAATTTTAGTAGATATGTCAATTATGGTTAACAAGTATTGATTTCCACTTTTTGTTTAAGGTAGGGGTCCTACACAATCAATTAAAACTCTTGTAAAAGGCTCTTCAAATGCTGCAATGGGTGTTAAAAGTGTTGATTTTATCACTGCCTGAGATTACCCAATTGCCTGAAATGTATGATGTGTCTGGCAAATGTAAGCACATCCTTGTGCAGTCCAGACCAAAAGAAAAGTTTGCATTTTGAACTGAGTTTTTCTTACTCCCAAATGACCTCCTGCTGGTAATTCATTGCTACCAGCAACATTTCCTTTCCATACGATCTGATGAACTTCTGCCCATTTTTCATCTGCTCTCACTCTCTTCAAAATGACATCTTGGTGAGGAAATGAACAAGGAGCAGGAGAATCGACGTTTCAGGCATGAGCCCTGCTTCAGGAATAAAGTGGTTGGTTCGGGCTCACGCCCGAAATGTCGATTCTCCTGCTCCTTGGATGCTGCCTGACCTGCTGTGCTTTTCCAGCACCACATTTTCAGCTCTGATCTCCAGCAGCTGCAGTCCTCACTTTCTCCTCTGAGGAAATGAACAGTCTGGGATACACTCAGATTCTTCTTCTATATTGATTTTGGATACAGCTGCTTTAGTTTTTCATCTTTCCACTGGAACTCAGCTAATGTTTCTGACCTAAAAATATCCAATTCATTCGCCACCTGTTCTTGTTTTTCCCCTGCCATCCCCCCACCCCACCCCACCCCCAACTATTTGATCAAACATAGTTTCTGATAATTGAACTTATCTCTTTTCTTTGATTTCTCCTCCTGTGGCTTTGTGACCTTTTCCCAGAGAAACAAAAACCTGGACATACTTCCTGTAAAACCTAGTTGCCTGATTTTCCAATAGCTTTTCAACCACAGTAGGCATCACTCTCCCAGCCTGCCCCTTGATGCACCTATGTCATCACCAAAGATAAATTGTATTTCTGGAACTGAGAATCTCTCTATTACCCCTACCACTTCGACACCATTTTTCACCAGATCCTGCACCCCCACTTTATATCATGGAACACTGCTCTTCTCACCATGAATTCCACATACTGCCACCTTCTCGAGCAATACTCTTTCTGAAGTATATATCACATCTCTCATCAAAGATCAACTTGCTCCTGTATCTCTTAAAATCTTAATTTCTTTACATACTCCTCTGGCACATTGGAGTAAACTTTATCCATGCCAGTAAATTCTTTAGAGATCTGGCACATTCTTCTCAACCAACCCCTGACCAGGCTGTACATTCTTTTGCAGCATTTTAGCTTCCACTGTGCTTTCCTTTACCACTTCAACAAAACTCGCTGGCTTATTCTGTTTCCTCTCTGCATTCTCAGTGCTTTTTCTAAACTATCAACACTACAACTTCAATGAAAACACCTGAGATTTTTTACTTCAGTTTCCCCTCATGGTACGTTTTCACCCTGTGATAAAGTATCTTCAACGTGATCCCCCTTTACCTCACTACCTGAAAACTTCTCTTTTCCCCAATTTCTATCCCTCAAAGATTGAAATTGATATTAGAAACCAACTTTGATTTATGAACTAACTCATAGGCATTTCTGTTCCTAATCTTGAAGTCTGAATTCTTTGCTCTTCCACATTTGAACTCCTCCAAACTAATCATCAAAGAGCATCATACCTTGATCTATTTCAATGCCTTTATCGATCTATCGAAATTACTTTGCTTCACATTTTCAAACCCAATGTGTGTTTGACCAGGGTCCGTCCTTAGCACTGAAACATTGTCCCTTGGCAAAGTTTGTGCGAAGATTTGTAGCTCGGGTGCTTGTTGCAGTGGTTCTGTTTGCCGATCTGGAAGTTTATGTTGCAAACGTTTCGTCCCCTGGCTAGGAGACATCATCAGTGCTCTGGAGCCTCCTGCGAAGCGCTTCTTTGATGTTTCTTCCGGCATTTATCGTGGTCTGTCCTTGCCGCTTCCGGGTGTCAGTTTCAGCTGTCCGCTGTAGTGATTGGTATATTGGGTCCAGGTCGATGTGTCTGTTGATGGAGTTTGTGGATGAATGCCATGCCTCTAGGAATTCCCTGGCTGTTCTCTGTCTGGCTTGCCCTATGACAGTAGTGTTTTCCCAGTCGAATTCATGTTGCTTGTTGTCTGAGTGTGTGGCTGCTAGGGATAGCTGGTCGTGTCGTTTCATGGCTAGTTGGTGTTCATGTATGCGGATTGTTAGCTGTCTTCCTGTTTGTCCTATATAGTGTTTTGTGCAGTCCTTGCATGGACTTTTGGCGCGCAATTTCTTGTTTGTATTTGTGCAGGGAAACAGCCAAGCAGAACGGACTCAGGATGATCCAGGTAATGATCACAGACGCTCACAACCGACTGCACAAATACAAACAAGAAATTGCGCGCCAAAAGTCGTTAATTTCAAAGACCGCTAATCATGAATGGAACCGGGCCATAGAACATGCTGTCACTATAGGACAGAACAGGACAACACATCGCAAAAAAACGGCATTAAAAGAAAAACTGGCCAAACTAACACACAAAAAAGAGGACACTACAACACACACCTAGGTTAAAAACTTCGCCCACAAACAGCTCACAGACATGGAAAGAACTATACTGACCAAGGGACTCAACTACAACCACAGGGACGCCAAGACAGCAGACTTCCTAGCAGCACTAGAATGCACACTCAGGAACAATGGACTGACTGAAGAGACACAACAAACAGTGAGACAAACGGTCGTACCTATGATGATAAGAAAAAGACAAACACATAACCTCAACACCAAGGAGAGGGAAGCACTGAAAGCACTAAGAAATGATAAGAACATAATCATACTACCAGCAGATAAAGGCAGAATGACTGTCATCCTTGATAAATCAGACTACATCAAAAAAGCACAACACCGACTAGCAGACACCAACACCTACCAAATGAAGGATTCGGACCCCACGCCACAACTCACCAATAGAATAAATAACACTCTAAGGAATCTACAAAAAAAACGGACAGATAACCAAAGCGGACCTACGAAGAATGAAACCGGAAAGCAACAACACCCCCAGATTCTATGGACTACCCAAAGTACACAAACCAGACATCCCACTCAGACCCGTAGTATCACTACCAGGGACACCAGCATACAAACTGGCCAAAGAACTACAACAGAAACTGAAACACCTGGTCAGCGGATCCAAACACTCCATACAATCAACACAGGAATTCTTGGACGCCATCAGGAATACACACATAGACAAAGAAGAAACCATGATCTCATTCGACGTGACAGCACTGTTCACTTCGATTGACAAAACCCTAGCCAGAGAAACAATAGCCAACCTACTGGACATACATAACAGAAACCAGGAGGCGGAACCTATCAACAAAGACGGCATACTTAAACTACTGGACTTATGCCTCACTACACACTTTACATTCAACAATCAGATATACGAACAAATCAACGGAACACCCATGGGATCACCAATCTCGGGACTCATAGCAGAGGCAGTTATGCAAAGGTTAGAACAAACAGCCCTACCACAAATTCAACCCAAACTCTGGGTCAGATATGTCGATGACACTTTCGTAATCATCAAAAACACGGAAATAGAAAAAACACACCAGATCATCAACGCCACATTCACAGGAATCTGATTCACGAGAGAAGTAGAAAAGGATAGCCAACTCCCATTCCTAGACGTGATAGTACAGAGAACACCGAACGGAGAATTCACCACAAGGGTACACAGGAAAACAACACACACAGACCAAGTCCTAAACTATGAAAGTAACCACCCCAACACACACAAACGAAGCTGCATCAGGACACTGTTCAAAAGAGCTACAACACACTGCAGTACACCAGAACTGCGAAAAGAGGAAGAGGAACACCTATACAAGGTATTCGCCAAAAACGGATACCCGCGCAACTTTATCAACAGATGCCTAAGCGATAGACCACGGAACGAGGACATGCCACAACCAAAAGGACTAGCCACACTACCATACTTCAGGAGCGTTTCAGAACTGACAGCCAGACTACTGCGACCCCTAGGACTCATAATGGCACACAAACCAACAGCCACGCTCAGACAACAACTTACTAGAACAAAGGAGCCAATACCCAACATAAGCAAAACTAATGTAGCTTATAAAATACCATGCAAGGACTGCACAAAACACTATATAGGACAAACAGGAAGACAGCTAACAATCCGCATACATGAACACCAACTAGCCATGAAACGACACGACCAGCTATCCCTAGCAGCCACACATTCAGACAACAAGCAACATGAATTCGACTGGGAAAACACTACTATCATAGGGCAAGCCAGACAGAGAACAGCCAGGGAATTCCTAGAGGCATGGCATTCATCCACAAACTCCATCAACAGACACATCGACCTGAACCCAATATACCAATCACTACAGCAGACAGCTGAAACTGACACCCGGAAGTGGCAAGGACAGACCACTATAAATGCCGGAAGAAACATCAAAGAAGCACTTCGCAGGAGGCTCCAGAGCACTGATGATGTCTCCTAGCCAGGGGACGAAACGTTTGCAACAAAAACTTCCAGCTCGGCGAACAGAACCACTACATTGTCCCTTGGCTTCTGGTACGAGCTCATATGCGCTTAAGATAGCACATTTCATCTCCTAATACTCCCAGATACCTCCTCTGACAGTGATGCAAATATCTCACTAACTTTGAATCAAAGAAAGATACTCTCATAATCACTGGCTATAATTTTTGTTTAGCTACTGTCTTAAATGAAATGAAAAAGGCTTCTACATTCTGTTGGTCAAACTTTGGCAATGCTTGGACCTATTTGAACAGTTCCCTACCAGGCCTTTGACTACAATGGGATTGCTGTCCATCACTGTCCTCATCGCTACTCCTACTTTCATCTCCACCTCTGCCATTTTGAGATGAATTTGAGTATTCAGTTCCAACCACCTTTTCTCTTTCTTTTTGTTTTGCCTCTAAATTGGAGCAAGTGAATGGCCTGAGTGTGAGGACATGTATTGGCTGAAATTGAGTACAGTAACAGAATTGTTGAAACTTACATTTACTTTCATATAAACAAGAGGGAGGTTGGAACTGTGAGGGAGCCGTGGTTTAATAAGGAATTGGAATCCCTTGCAAAAGGGAAGAGGGCGGCCTATGGAAAGATGAGGCGTGAAGGTTCAGTTGGGGTGATTGAGAGTTATAACGTAGCCAGGAAGGATCTAAAGAGAGAGCCAAGAGCAGTGAGAAGGGGACATGAAAACTCCTTAGTTGGTAGGATTAGGGAAAACCCAAAGGCTTTCTATCGGTATGTCAGGAATAAAAGGATGACTAGGGTAGGTATCGGTCCAGTCAAGGATAGTAGTGGGAAGTTGTGCGTGGAGGCGGAGGAGATTGGAGAGACACTAAATCAATACTTTTCGTCAGTATTCACTTAGGAACAGGACACTATTGCCGATGTGAATATTGAGTCACAAGTGATTAGAATGGATGGCCTTGAGGTATGTAGGGAAGAGGTCTGGGGAACACTAGAAAGGATGAAAATAGATAAGTCCCCTGTTCCTGATGGCATTTATCCTAGGATCCTCTGGGAAGCTAGGGAGGAGATAGCAGAACCATTGGCCTTGATTTTTATGTCGTCATTATCTACGGGAATAGTGCCAGAAGACTGGAGGATAGCGAATGTGGTTCCCTTGTACAAGAAGGGGAGTAAGGATAGCCCGAGTAACTATAGGCCAGTGAGTCTTACCTCTGTTGTGGTCAAAGTCTTAGAGAGAATTGTAAGGGATAGGATTTATGAACATCTGGATAGGAATAATGTGATCAAGGATAGTCAGCATGGTTTTGTGAAGGGCAGGTCGTGCCTCACAAACCTTATTGAGTTCTTTGAGAAGGTGGCTAAGGAGGTGGACGAGGGTAAAGCAGTAGATGTGGTGTATATGGATTTTAGCAAGGCGTTCGATAAGATACCCCATGGGAGACTAATGCAAAAACTACGGAGGTATGGCATTGAGGGTGCATTAGAGGTTTAGATTAGGAACTGGCTGGCTGGAAGGAGACAGAGGGTAGTAGTTGATGGAATAAGTTCACCTTGGAGTGCAGTTACTAGCGGTGTACCACAAGGATCTGTTTTGGGACCATTGCTGTTTGTCATCTTTATAAATGATCTAGAGGAGGGGCTTGAAAGCTGGGTGAGCAAGTTTGCGGATGACACGAAAGTCGGTGGAGTTGTGGACAGCGAAGAAGGATGTGCCAGGTTACAGCGGGATATAGATAAGTTGCAGAGCTGGGCAGAAAGGTGGCAAATGGAGTTCAATGTAGCTAAGTGTGAAGTCATTCACTTTGGTAGGAGTAACAAGAAGATGGATTACTGGGCTAATGGTAGGCTACTTGGCAGTGTGGATGAGCAGAGGGGTCTTGGTGTCCATGTACACAGATCTCTTAAAGTTGCCACCCAGGTAAATAGTGCTGTGAAGAAGGCATATGGTGTACTGGGCTTTATTGGTAGAGGAATTGAGTTCCGGAGTCCTGAGGTCATATTGCAGTTGTATAAGACTCTGGTGCGGCCTCATCTGGAGTATTATGCGCAGTTTTGGTCGCCATACTATAGGAAGAATGTGGAGGCATTGGAACGAGTGCAGAAGAGGTTTACCAGGATGTTGCCTGGCATGGTAGGAAGATCATATGAGGAAAGGCTGAGGCACTTGGGGCTGTTCTCGTTGGAGAAAAGAAGGTTTAGGGGAGATTTGTTGGAGGTGTACAAGATGATTAGGGATATAGATAGGGTTGACACTGAGAACCTTTTTCCGCTAATGGAGTCAGCTGTTACTATGGGACACAGCTTTAAATTAAGGGGAGGTAGGTATAGGACAGATGTTAGGGGTAAATTCTTTACTCAGCGGGTTGTGAGTTCATGGAATGCCCTGCCAGTAGCAGTGGTGGACTCTCCCTCTTTATGGTCATTTAAGCGGGCATTGGATGAGCATATGGAGGTTATTGGGCTAGTGTAGTTTAGGTCGGCTTTGGTCGGCGCAACATCGAGGGCCGAAGGGACTGTACTGCGCTGTATTTTTCTATGTTCTATGTTCTATGTTCTAAGATTTCGGGGACAGTTAAGATCTCTGCCGGTTCATGTTGACCAGTCTGTAGAGAGGATGATAGATGTGGAACCAGTGATCGTTCACTGAATCCCAACCTTCACCAGATCGAATCCTTTTTCACAGCTTTTCTGTGCAGCTCACCAGCTGACGGAAATCTCCCCACAGTCTGCAGACAGCTTCCCCAAAACCAATGACTAATGTTTTATCATCTGCAAATTTGATATCCGACACCAATTCCACATCAGTGATAGATACACCAGACAAACAGGTGACTAATACTGAAGCCTGAGGAAAAATCAAAGAATTGCGAAACTTCATCAAATGGGGACATACCAAACCCAAAATGGCAACACTGCTTTCTCCCCACTGAAGGTGCAACACTGCTCAGATTCTCCGTCAATTTCTGTTCAGTTTCTGAACCTTGAGGAACTGAACTATTTCAAAACACATGCAGTATTCTTTACAGGAGCCGGTGTTGGACTGGAGTGGACAATGTTAAAAACCACATAACACCAGCTTATAGTCCAACAGCTTTATTTGGAAGCAATAGCTGCTCCTTCATCAGGTAACAATGTGTGATTCCTTTTCAGCTTCATCTTGGATTGAACTTTCACTCACCGTGTGGTTATTTCTATCATCTCTCAGAGTTTTACCGAGTCATTTGCTCATTAATGGAAATATAAAAGCAGCTGGTCTCCACTCCTCCTATTTCTGACCTGCACCGTCCAACACAAGGGCAACAATTATTGTCTGTTTTCTTATTCTCTCTGATCTGGGAACTTCATTGTTGCACAAGTTAGTGACCGCTACTGACCACAAGTGGGAATTGCAACCAACCCGCAGAAATACTCAAGAGTCTGTCAGGGTGAATGAAGTCAGCAAACAGATTCTGTCTGTGCACGACACAATCAGATTGGTGTACATTTCGATTCAAAAATAAAATATCCGACCTGATATCATAAGTAATGCTGTGCCCATAAACAATGGACTGCCCAGACAGTTTTCACTTGATATTAGGCTGTATTTCACAAAAACACTGCGAGTAATGTTGAAAGGAGGGAAATCTAGAAATAAAATGAAAAACTCAGGATTTCTGTCAAGACGCCAGTTTATTTGAAACGGGTGTCACCCTGACTCCTTAATCTTCTAGGGTCCCTCCTCACTTTCAAAGTGGTGGGAAACCGCACTGCAGAGGTTTGGCGCCGTTCGTGTGGCTAACTCAAGCTTCTGCGCTTATCGAAGTATTTCATTCCCACTGCGGAAAGTGGTCTTTTTGGTGTTGAGCGGTTCAAAAGCCGCCGCATGCGATGGCCGGGAATCGAACCCTGGTCAACTGCTTGGAAGGCAGCTATGCTCACCACTGCACCCCCTTTGCTCCACAATGCAAGCGTTGGAGAAATCCGCGGATGTGCAATTCAAGCAATAGTTGTTGATTCTAAATTTCGTTCTTCTTTTATTAGAAATGTTGCAGTGAAATTTTCGAATTGAGAAGTCACAACAGAAAGACTGTTATTGTGTGGATCGATCTCATTATGCCCCGCCTCACTTTTTAATACACACAAAGCAGTATTTCGGATTTCTCGTGATCTGAAATCAATCAATAACAAAAGTACCAAGGAAATCTCAGGGCAACAGTGAAACCATCACACAATTCAAACTTGTGAAGTTCTCAGAAAGGGTCACCCGACCGAAATGCGAACTCTTCA
The DNA here is from genome assembly GCF_020745735.1 of Hemiscyllium ocellatum. Classification (NCBI taxonomy): domain Eukaryota; kingdom Metazoa; phylum Chordata; class Chondrichthyes; order Orectolobiformes; family Hemiscylliidae; genus Hemiscyllium; species Hemiscyllium ocellatum. The sequence continues at coordinate 6,806,596 of NC_083412.1, forward strand.
TACAGCTTTCCCACCGACTTCGGTTTTGGTTTCTGATTTACAGCATCCGCAATTCTTTCGGGTTTTAAAACTTGGGAAGGCTTTTTGGAAACCAAAACGGCACCAACAAACAGGAACTGTTGGACAGACTGAGCAGATGCTGCAGTAATTGTGCAGAGTCGGAAAACCCTCTCGAGAAATGTGCACTAATGCACAGTTGGAATCCGTTGATCGATTTGCAGATTCTTCTTTTGCTTTGTAGAAGAGGGGGAGGGTGGAGTCGCCGCGGGGAGAGAGAGAAACCAGGCTCATTTCCATTATTTTAGAATCAGAGTGTTATACAGCATGGAAACAGATCCTTGGGTCTCACCAGATCACACTGACCATGTTCCCAAACTCAACTTGAACCACCCGCGTGTGCTTGAACATTTCCCATTTGCCAGTATTTCGTCATATCCCTCTAGACCTTTCCAACTCATGATTCGAAGGTGCCGGTGTTGGACTGTGGTGGACAACGTTAAAAATCACACTACAACGGGGTATAGTCCAGCAGGTTTCTTTGGAAGTATAACCTTTCCAAACGCTGTCTCTTCATCAGGTGGTTGTGGAGATGAACTATTAGACACAGAATTTATAGCAACAGGATTGCAGGTATCATGGAATGTAATATTAAATATATTTAGATTAAGTCTCTCATCTTTTAGAATGACCATGTTAGTTTCAGTTCTTTCATATGTAAATCCCAGAACTTTTTTAGAAGTTATCTTCTCAAGATATCTTTAACAATAGGTGCCACCTCAGCTCAGATAATGCATTGAAGGTGTGAGGTTAAAGTTTGTCTGGGTCCCAGTGTACAGATTCTTGCATGGATTTATGCAGTTTTTGACCAAAATAAAATATAATTCTGTAAGTACAAATTCACCCCACAAACTTATAGGTGTGTGCGTGCTGGGGAGACCGAGTGTGTGTGTGCAGTGAGAGGTGTGAGTGTCTGTCAGAGAGTGTGTGTGGGTGTATGTGTCTGAGTGTATGGTGTATCAGACTGTGAGAGGGCGCATGCGTGAGTGTGACTGTAGGGAATGTGTGTTTGAGCTTATGAGAGAGAGCTTGCATATGAGAGAGGGCCTGCATGAGTACGTGTGTGCGTGTGTGTGTGTGTGTGTGTGGGTGTTTGTGTGTGTGTGTGAGAGAGAGAGTGTGAGAGAGAGAGAGAGAGTGTAAAGTGCAGTGTGGTCACCTGTAGTGTGACATGAACTCAAGGTTCCTGTTGAGGCCAGCCCCATGGCTACCGAACTTAACCATCAGCTTCTGCTTGGTCACTTTGCGTTGTTGCCTGCGCCAAAGTCCGCCTTGAAGGATGGTCACCCAAATGACCAAGGCTGAATGTCCCAGACTGCTGAAGAGTACTCCGAATGGGAAGGAATCAGTGTGGCCATTCCCAATGTTTTAAATGATCAATAACCATCAGAGCCCTCATCAGAACATAAGTGCGGAACATCTTGGTGCATGGAATCATCAACCTTTCCCTTTCAGATAGATCGATCCAGCTCATAACAACCAGCTGTTCGAAAACAAAACACATCTCCTGTAACAATGTTTACTACTATCAAATATCGCAATTCCATTTTCTGATTTTTCTCATTCTTTCTTGGTAATGTAAACACTTTGTTTTTCATTATGCAAATGTATTTCACTGTGAACTCCTTTATCAATTAGAGGATCATAATTCTGTTTTTCGATATTTCCAGTATTTTTGTTTACCAGTGGAAGCACATTGTTCTTATTACGGAAATTGATTTCACTTTCAACTCCTTTGTCCAATCACCATTTCATTGTTTAGGTGAACAAATCAACTTCTTATCACTGACTCTTCGCATCAGTGAAGTATTTTTTGTTGTTTGTGGGTTGTGGACAGACCATAACATATAGGAGCAGCTCACTGAGTCTGCTTTGCCATTCAATCATGGCTGATGTGAGACACAAAGCTCACTCACTGCAATAATTTCAGTCCGAGACAAGATCTGAATCAGTAGTGCCCTTTATTTCACACTTGCAAGTGGGTGTGATGTCCACAAGGCAGGGACAAAACACACTGAATTCAACAAATACTCGATATTTATATAATTTGGTTCCTACATATTTTTTCTTATTTCATTGCTTCCCCCCTGTTTACATCCTCCACTCCCTAAGACCGGTACCCATTACTCCTGTTTATCTCGTGTCTTATCCGGTCTTGTCTGTGAAAAAACATGCTCATTCCTGTTCTCAAGGCCATTTGACCTCTTCCTGCTGTGGGCACATCCTGGCCTTACCATTAATTACTCCCTCCATCTGTGCCGCCCCTCTCAGCATCTTATCATTAAGACTCGTTTAATTGGGGTTTGTTCCTGTGTTTCTGTAAAAGTGGGAAACAGATGTTTATACCTACTGTTTATACAGGCATATTGAGTTTAACTGTCTGTCTTCACAGCATCTTATCACGAAGCCCCTTTAATTGGGGTTACCATTGTTGTGTAGTCCCTTTTCTTTCTTGCATACATTTTTAGCTAACACAAAAAAAACAATTATGCATTTCCTCCACATAACTCCCATTCCTGTTGACTCAGCTCCTGGCTAAAACAATTACACACTGATGTGCGTTCAGTTATTTTTTATATAATGTATTAGAATTGCAGAAGCAACATTAATTTACCATATCCCACAGCTGATATGGTTTTTAACCCCATTCTCCTGCCTTCTCTCCATAATCCTCAATCCCCTTACCAATCAAGGTCTTACCTATCTGAGTATTACATACCCTTAATGATTTGGCCTCCATAGCCCTCTGCAGCAGTGAATTCCTCAGATTTACCACCCTCTGGTTGAAGAAATTCCTCATTGTTTCATTTCTAAAGAGTCGTTCCCTTCACTCTGAGGCTGGGTGCCCCAGATCCTAGTCAACAGTGGAAAGGTCTGCTTCACATCCACTCTGTCTAGGCCTCTCAGTATTCAGTAAGTTTCAATGAAATCTTCTCTCATCCTTCGAACCTCCAATCAGTATAGATTCAATGTTCTCAATCACTTATTTTTATTTCACCTGCAAACTAGCAACAGTGCCCTCAATCCCTTCATCCAGATCATTAATGTATAACATGAACAGTTGTTGTCCCTAAACTGACACATGTGAAATTCAACTAGTAACCAACTGCCACCTGAAAAAGACCCCTATCCCACTCTCTGCCTTCTGCCTCAATGTTGCTGGCAGTATCAGCACTTTTTGCCCATTGTTAATTCTTTTTCAGAATGTGATGCTGAGTCACTAGCTGAGGTGCTGTCGTCCACGTTGTAATATGTCTTGTCTGTGGCATTGTTTTGGTAATTCGGCTCTGCATCTTTTCTAGTTCCTGAAGTGTGAGACCTACAATTAGATGCAGTGTGTTTGTCAGGTCTAAACCAATAATTTGAAAAGATTAACTATACTGTCCTCATTAAAGAATTGTCTCAACATATCCTGTTTTCTTTTAAAATCTGTGAATGCAATCCTTCAAGACTCTCTGTTCCTGAACCACTGCTCAAATTGTATCACAAACTGGCATTTTAAATGTGAAGGGTTCAGCTGCAAATCTGGAATCTATCATTAAATAAGCGTTGGTTAAAGCATATTTAGATGTGATAATGAGGTGGCATTTTAGACCATCCAGGTTCGTTCTGAAGTTTCTTTGTCGATCTCCTGTGTGATGCATTCCCACCTGTGCCTTGAACAGAGTCTGTGAATTCTGACTATTCCTCAATGGATATCAAAGTGTTCTCATACAGGATGATAGAATCATGCTGTACTGAAGAGGCCCTTTGGCCCATCAAGTCTGTACTTTCCAAAAATACAGTATTACTTACACCAATCCTACATTACAGCACTAGTCCCACAGCTTTGAATATTATGATGTCTGAATGCTCATCAAAGTGCTTTAAAAAACATTTTGAGGTTTTCCATCTCAAAGACTCTCCCCCGACAGTGAGATCCAGAGCCCCAACTTCCTTTGGTTGAACATGTTTTCGGCAAATCCCCTCTTAAACCTCCTGCCTTTCACTTTAAAGTTATATCTCCTTGTTATTGACCCTTCATCTGAAGTGAACAGCTGCTATCTATGCCCTTCAAAATATTTTATACCTCTTTGAATACGCCCCTCTCTGCTCCGAAGAAAACAAGCTGAGCTTATCCAATCTCTCTTCATTGCTGAAATACTCCATCCCAGAACCATCCTGGCGAATCTCCTCTGCAGCCCCTCCAGTGCAATCACATCATCCTTATAATTGCAGTGATGATATAGAAGCAGGATAGAAGATGAAAGCCTGACTAACAGGAAGCAGAGACTCAGAATAAACAGTTCCATTTCAAACTGGTAACTAGTGGAATGCCACAGGGATCAATGCTGTGATCTCAAATATTTACAAATTGCATTAAACTACTGGATTCGGTTGAGCAAATGGGAAGAAAAAGTATAATGTGGCCACAGCATAGTGGTATCTTATTGACAGGAATAATAGAAAGCAGTGGAAGGAGACAGACTGCAGAATTCAGCAGGAGAGGGATCTGGCTGTTGTTGTACATGAATCACAGAAAAAGTAGCATACATGTGCATTAAGTAATTAAGTACTCAAATGTAGTATTGACCTTTAATGTTAGGGGGTGAAGCCCTCCCACCGGCTGTGGCCCGATCAGTCAATGTTCTATCTTGGTAACTCAACGTGGAGATTCTGTGCCCTCCCCTTCACTGTTTGATCATGCTGCATTGCCCTTTGAGAAGGGCACTGCTTGTGACTGGCCACTCAGGTGTTTCCTTTCTTCCTGGTGGTGGAATTTAAATAAAGTACAGACTAGTTGTTTTCACTGTGACCAACACCTGCACACACACGACATGGGTGCTGGGTCAAAATAAGCACAATCGCTGTCAGGTGATAGTGTTGGGGAAAAAAACAGAATTGTCAGAGGTTGTGTTCACTCTGACAGTGGCAAAAAAAAAGGGGGTGATATATAAATGCAGGGTGGTCTTAAGACGGGAACCATCAAAACCATTTGAGAAACATTTAGAGATTAAATACAGAAAGCTATGGGTCAAGTACTGGAAAATGGGATTAGGAATAGACGGATATCAGGTAACTGGCACAAATGTGATTGGGCAATGGTCACTTTTCTGTGCTGTAAAAAGAAATTCCATGACTCCATCTCCCACTTTCTAACTATGAAGTCAATCTCTTTGTCCTTCTCTCTCTCTCTCTCTCTCTAGGTTCCGCCTCCATTCTCTGGATTACACTGAATTCTTAACTAAAGGAACTGTGGACCTTGGAAATCAGAAGAAAAGTAAGAAATTGCTGGAAAGTATCATCATGCCCATGCAGTGATCCTTCTTCTGAACTTTTTCCATGAACACACCCACTTCCCTTATTCCAACCTCAAACCAATCCCTGCCCCATTCCCACTCATCCCACACGGACTCCGGACCACCTTTAAACCAGCAGTGTTCAGACCCGAACAGGACAAACGGTACAGACTACAGATTCAAAAACGCCAGCAACAGCTCTCCTTCAAGATCCTCCGCTCCACGCTCGCAGCAATGCGCCGGCACCTAACCTCTCTACAGTCAGCCCTGCCTCAGCTGAGGGCTACACTCTCTCAGAATTGCAAAGGACCCACTCTGTACTACATCCTCAGGAGAATTCATATTCTCAACAAACAGTATTTCAATTCCATTTCAAACATCAAAAACTGTAAGTACAACAAACTTATATCTACCCACCTCCATAACAAGTGCTCCTCAAACATTCCAGCAGATTCCCCGGCCTCAGAAATGACTCAGACGCCATTAACCATCCAGCTGATGCAGCTACCACCCGCACGCTGATTGATGATGTCACTTCCGCCCTCATCATGGCCACTCCCACAATCACTTCCGCCCCTCACAATTCCTCATGCATCACACGTGACACTACTTATGCCCCCACCAGCGCCACTCACCTGCATTCTGCTGACACGCCCCCCACGGATCCCACTGTCACTATCCCCACCCGCCAGAACCCTGAGGGGAACACTACCCCCGCTCATGACTCCACCCCCATCCCCCCACAATCACACCCACTCCAGTTACAGGTTCCGCCCCCACTCCCAGCTCCACACCCACACCAGATCCCAGCTCCCAGCCCTGCTGAGTTTTCACTATCCCCACAAACCTCCCCCTCACTGAGGATGAACGATCAGTCCTCAGCAAAGGACTCCCCTCCGTCCACGCATCAATGAATTTAATCCACGCCATGACGTCGAAAATTCTTCTGTCGCCTTTGCCTCCGAGCTTACTTTCACAAACAGGATTCCCGACCACCTTTCGAGGACCCCTTCGCCCACCTCCAACATACTGCATCCACCTGGACACCCCACGCTGGCCTATTCCCTGTCCTCGACCTCCTCATTTCCAACTGCCGCCCGGACATTAACCACCTCAACCTGTCTACCCCCCTCCCCTACTCCAACCTCTCACCCTCACAACGCGCAGCCCTCCAATCCCTCTGCTCCAATCCCAACCTCACTATCAAGCCAGTGGATAAAGGGGGCGCAGTGGTAGTCTGGGACACTGACCTCTACACCGCTGAAGCCAAACGCCAACTCGAGGAAACCTCTTCCTACTGCCCCCTCGACAATGACCCAACCCCCCCATCACCAAACCATCATCTCCCAGACCATACAGCACCTCATCAACTCAGGAGGTCTGCCACCCACAGCTTCCAAACTCATAGTCCAGGAACCCCGCACTGCCCGGTTCTAACTCCTTCCCAAGATCCACAAGCCTGACCACCCTGGCCGACCCATTGTCTCAGCATGCTCCTGCTCCACTGAACTCATCTCTACCTACCTCGACACTGTCCTATATTCCCTAGTCCAGGAACTCCCCACATACATTCGAGACACCAACCATGCCCTTCACCTCCTCTAAGACTTCCGTTTCCCCAGCCCCCAATGCCTCATCTTCACCATGGATATCCAATCCCTCTACACCTCCATCCGCCATGACCAGAGCCTCCAAGCCCTCCGAATTTTCCTCTCCAGATGTCCCCAACAGTACCCTTCCACCACTCTCATTCGTTTGGCTGAACTGGTCCTCACCCTTAACAATTTCTCCTTCGAATCCTCCCACTTCCTCCAGACCAAAGGCGTAGCCCTGGGTACACGTATGGGCCCTAGTTATGCCTGTCTCTTTGTTGGCTACATAGAACAGTTGATCTTCCATAATTACACCAGCACCACTCCCCACCTCTTCCTCCGCTACATTGATGACTGCATTAGCGCCACCTCGTGCTCCCGCAAGGAGGTTGAGCAATTCGTCAACTTCACCAACACATTCCACCCTGACCTTAAATTTACCTGGACCATCTCCGACACCTCCCTCCCCTTCCTGGACCTCTCCATCTGCATTAATGACGACCGACTTGACACTGACATTTTTTACAAACCCACCGACTGGAATGTGTTGGTTTTTCACCAACCGTAACAAGGACAGAACGCCCCGGTGCTCACCTTCCACCCTACAAACCTTCTCATAAACCAAATAATCTGCTGACGTTTCTGCCACCTCCAAACAGACCCCACCACCAGGGATATATTTCCCTCCCCACCCCTTTCCGCCTTCCGCAAAGACTGGTCCCTCCGTGACTACCTGGTAAGGTCCACGCCTCCCTACAACCCACCCTCCCCTCCTGGCACTTTCCCCTGCCACCGCAGGAACCTTCTACCTCACCTCTATCCAAGGCCCTAAAGGAGCCTTCCACATCCATCAAAGTTCTACCTGCACATCCACTAATATCATTTATTGTATCCGTTGTTCCCGATGCGGTCTCCGATACATTGGGGAGACTGGGCGTCTCCTACCAGAGCGCTTTAGGGAACATCTCCGGGACACCCGCACCAATCAACCACACCGGCCCGTGGCCCAACATTTCAACTCCTCCTGCCACTCTGCCGAGGACATGGAAGTCCTGGGCCTCCTTCACCGCCGCTCCCTCGCCACCAGATGCCTGGAGGAAGAATGCCTCATCTTCCGCCTCGAAACACTTCAAACTCAGGCATCAATGTGGACTTCAACAGTTTCCTCATTTCCCCTTCCCCCACCTCACCCTAGTTCGAAACTTCCAGCTCAGCACTGTCCCCATGATTGTCCAGGCTTGTCCTACCTGCCTACCTCCTTTTCCACCTATCCACTCCCCGTCTCCTCCCTGACCTATCACCTTCATTCCCCCCCCCCTCCCGCCCATCCATTGTACTCTATGCTACTTTCTCCTCACCCCCACCCGCCTCTGGCTTATCTCTCCACGCTTCAGGCTCTCTGCCTTTATTCCTGATGAAGGACTTTTGCCTGAAACGTCGATTTCGCTGCACTTTAGATACTGCCTGAACTGCTGTGCTCTTCCAGCACCACTAATCCATTCCAACAAAGCTGACCAATCGGATCATAAGAACGTCAGTAGACTGGTCCTCTCCAGCCTCCCATTGGCTAGAACCGGAAAAATGACAGCCTCGCGCTCGAATCGGACAGACCAGGATCTAAGCTCCGCCCCATAACAATGTAGCCGTTTCATGCACCCGGAAGCTGGTGTTGGCTGCAGTCGGAGGGAAGTTGCTGGTTGGTTTGTGAAGACGGTGAGAAATGGGATTGATGTTCTTTCTGCTAGTGGAAGATTATAGTGAGGATATGTAGTCATACTGTAGTGTTACTACAAGCACAGATTGTTCCGGGAAGTCCAACTGCAGTTTCCACATGGGGGTAAAAATATAGAAACTCCCGTCTTGAGGAGCATGAAGCTCCTCTCACTGAGCAGGCAGTGAGTGACCCAGGGAGAATGGAGATAGAGAGATCAGAGAGTGTGGAGCTCCCAGCAAAGGGACAATTAAGCAGCTACTTTTAAATTGTAACCTTCCTATTTTGTTCTATAAATCTACAATAGTAAGTGGAGTGGGTTCATCTTGATTCCATGTTTTTATTGAGATCTGTAATGAGCTGCCAGAGGAAGTGGTGGAGGCTGGTACAATGAAAAACATTTAAAAGTAATCTGGATGGGTATATGAATAGAAAGGATTTAGAGGGATATAGGTCAAATGCTGGCAAATGGGACCAGATTAATCTGGTCAGCATGGACGAGTTTGAGAGAAAGGGTCTGTTTCCGTGGCTATAAATCTCTATGACTCTACGACCTGGCGAAGGTGTGAGATCAGACGTTATGTGACCCTGTGTGGTGGGTGGGAAGTTGGAGCCAGTGAGACCAGACGCACTTAGATGGCAGCAGGGGGAGGTGGGGGGTTGGAGCCAGTGATATCAGATACTGTGTGACCTGGGAAGCTAATCTCCATCAGATGCCTCATGTGCAGTTTAATGTCTGTCATTGCAGCTGCTAAAGTTGTGCTGATGCAGTATACTGGCATTGCCTCACACTATATAAAAAAAAGGAGAGGACTTACACGGCAAATGGTAGGGCCCTGGGGATTGCTGACAAGCAGAGACCTTGAGGTGCACGTACTATACAAAACGCTGGTGCGGCCGTACTTGGAATATTGTGTACAGTTCTGGTCGCCCCATTACAGGAAGGATGTGGAAGCATTGGAAAAGGTGCAGAGGAGATTTACCAGGATGTTGCCTGGTTTGGAGGGATGCTCTTATGAGTAAAGGCTGAGAGACTTGGGTCAGTTCTCATTGGAAAGAAGAAAGCTAAGAGAGGATTTGGTAGAGGCATACAAGATGATCAGAAGATTTGATAGGGTAGATAGTGAAAGTCGTTTTCCTAGGATGATGACACCAGTTTGTACGAGGGGGCGTAGCTACAAATTGAGGGGCTTAAGACTGATGTCAGAGACAGGTTCTTTACTCAGAGAGTGATAAGGGTGTGGACTGCCCTGCCTGCCAATGGCTTTTGCCCGAAATGTCGCTTTTACTACTCCACGGATGCCGCCTGAAGTGCTGTGCTTTTCCAGTCCCACTAATCCAGAATGTAGTTAGCTCAGCCACATTAGGGTGATTTAAACAATCCTTGGATAAGCGCATGGATAATGATGGAGTTGAAAATCACACAACACCAGGTCATAGTCCAACAGGTGTAACTGGAAGCACATTAGCTTTCCAATTAAACCTGTTGGATTATGGCCTGGTGTTGTGTGATTTTTAACTTTGGACACTCCAGTCCAACACCAGCATCTCCAAATAATGGATAATGATGGGATAGTGTAGGAGGATGGGCTTAACTTAGTTCACAGATCAGCACAACATTGATGGCTGAAGGGCATGTTCTGCGCTGTATTGTTCTATGTTCTAAGTTCGTTGAAAATGGAAGACAGAGTGCTGAAGGAAGTGTTTGGAACACTTGCCTTAATTGGTCAGGAGCAAAGCCATGTGTGGACTACTGCCTATAATTCAGGTTGCCCTGCTAGAGGAAGTATGTTATTAACTTGGAAGAGTGCAAAAAAGGCTTACTGGGATGTTACAAAGATGAGAATATTTGAGTTATAACAACTGGCTGGTTGGGCTGTGATTTCTTTTCCTGGGGTGCAAGGGGTGACCTTATAGAGGTTTATCAAATCATGAAGGAGATGGCTAAGGTTAATAGCAAAGGTCTTTACCCCAGGTTGGGGGTTTCCAAACCTAGAGGGCATAGGTTTAAAAGGGACCTGAGAGGCAACTTTTTCACACAGGATACTGTATGTAGAGGTGGGTACAATTATAACATTTAAAAGACATTTGGACAAGGACATGGTTGGGAAAGGTTTACAAAGATATGGACCAAATGCTGGCAAATTGTAAATGTACAGTTCCCAAGCTAACAGCAGTTGTATTGACACAGGGGAAGGTTTAATGGGCAATTTAATGTATTCAAAAACACTCCAATTTTTTTGTTCCAGAGTATTATTATTTGGGAAGGTGTAACACCACCATGGCTAAAGGTTTGAACAGGAGAGAAAATTTGGTATCTTCAAGAGTGGAAATGGATACAGGTACTTGCATAGAATTTTTGACCTGGAAAAAAGCTTCTGATCTCAAACAAGAACTTTACATCGGAAATGGGAGCAGGCTAAGGGCTGAGCAGAATGAGGAGAAAGTGATCACGTAGAATAGGCTTGTCCATTTGGGGACCCAGCAGCCAAAATGAGGCTTAGCAGGGTGTTTTATTCATGTTTTATCAACCTGTTTGAAAATCCTACAACACACCTTCTGGGGTGACATTCAAACATGGGCCTTGTGACCCAGAAGCAGAGACACTGCCCCCTGTGCCACTAGAGCCCAGGACTAAATTACTTTGACTGCCTCCTGTTTCATTACATGCTGTGCTACTTTCAAATAATGTCTAACCAACTCACCCATTCTATTTAATCGCTCCCTAAAATTTTACACATAATCCAAATATCTGGTCTCTGAACTCAGACTCACCAATTTCTCCTTAATTAATTATCAACTCATGCCCGAAAAGTAATTCAAATAGACTGAATTTACTTGATTCATTAGGTGCATACTTAATTACACAGAGTACAAATGGAATTCCTTTATCCCAATCCTCTGGAGGACCTTGACTATTGTTAGGTAGTCTTAGGTAGGACTAACACTCAGGCAAATGTAAGATGGGTGTAACACTAAAATGTTAGATAGAAATAGCTCTCAGGCTGATGTGGCCAGGGGGCCCCAGAGGGGGACACAGACACGAGGTCTGAGGAAGATAACTGAACCAGTGGAAAAGTACTGAAAGAGCAGTAAAACTTGAAAAAACAGAACAAAGGGGGCCATCTGGTACATAGCAAGTTGAGCTAACTGATAGCCGAATAAGGCATGTTCGAACACTGATAAGAGACTGGGGCCAATGACAAACTATAGAACCGACCATTACCAAATAAGGGAACGGTGCAGGAATAAGGGGGGTATAAGAATAAACAACTTAGAACAAAGGGTCAGAACGCCTTCTCCAGCAAGTCTGATGCCTTGCTGTAACTCGATTCTCTCTCGAATAAAGCAGTCTGTTTCTTAGAATCTGACCCGGTGTCTCATTCCTCCGAAACGAACACGAGGACGGTAGAACCGTCTTAACACTATAACCCCTGAACATGGTCTTTAAATTTTGATGCCACCATTCAATGCTTCCTGCAATTCTGGATGGTATGCAGTGGATTTGAATTGTTTTAGAACTACTATTGTTGAATATTTCCTTGAATATCTTTGATGTAAAATTTTACTCTTAATCTGATTGTATCTCTGTGGGTAGTCTGTATTTGATTAAAAAAAATTGAGTAGCCCTTCTACAATCTTTTTAGCCATGATACTGTGGCCTCTGGAATTTTAGTAGATACGTCAATTATGGTTAACAAGTATTGATTTCCACTTTTTGTTTAAGGTAAATCAATTAAAACTCTTGTAAAAGGCTCTTCAAATGCTGCAATGGGTGTTAAAAGTGTTGATTTTATCACTGCCTGAGATTACCCAATTGCCTGAAATGTATGATGTGTCTGGCAAATGCAAGCACATCCTTGTGCAGTCCAGACCAAAATAAAAGTTTGCATTTTGAACTGAATTTTTCTTACTCCCAAACGACCTCCAACTGGTAATTCATTGCTACCTGCAACATTTCCTTTCCATACGATCTGATGAACTTCTGCCCATTTTTCATCTGCTCTCACTTTCTGATAAATGACATCTTGGTGAGGAAATGAACAAGGAGCAAGAGAATCGACGTTTCGGGCATGAGCCCTGCTTCAGGAATAAAGTGGCTGGTTCGGGCTCATGCCCAAAATGTCGATTCTCCTGCTCCTTGGATGCTGCCTGACCTGCTGTGCTTTTCCAGCACCACATTTTCAGCTCTGATCTCCAGCAGCTGCAGTCCTCACTTTCTCCTCTGAGGAAATGAACAGTCTGGGGATACACTCAGATTCTTCTTCTATATTGATTTTTGATACAGCTGCTTTAGGTTTTTCATCTTTCCACTGGAACTCAGCTAATTTTTCTGATCTAAAAATATCCAATCCATTCGCCACCTGTTCTTGTTTTTCCCCTGCCACCGCACCCCCCCCCCCAACTATTTGATCAAACATAGTTTCTGATAATTGAACTTATCTCTTTTCTTTGATTTCTCCTCCTGTGGCTTTGTGACCTTTTCCCAGAGAAAAAAAACCTGGACATACTTCCTGTAAAACCTAGTTGCCTGATTTTCCAATAGCTTTTCAACCACACTAGGCATCACTCTCCCAGCCTGCCCCTTGATGCACCTATGTCATCACCAAAGATAAATTGTATTTCTGGAACTGAGAATCTCTCTATTACCCCTACCACTTCGACACCATTTTTCACCAGATTCTGCACCCCCACTTTATATCATGGAACACTGCTCTTCTCACCATGAATTCCACATACTGCCACCTTCTCTAGCAATACTCTTTCTGAAGTATATATCACATCTCTCATCAAAGATCAACTTGCTCCTGTATCTCATAAAACCTTAATTTCTTTACCTACTCCTCTGGCATATCGGAGTAAACTTTATCCATGCCAGTAAATTCTTTAGAGATCTGGCACATTCTTCTCAACCAACCCCTGACCAGGCTGTACAATCTTTTGCAGCATTTTAGCTTCCACTGTGCCTTCCACTCGCTGGCTTATTCTGTTTCCTCTCCGCCTTCTCAGTGCTTTTTCTAAACTATCAACACTACAACTTCAGTGAAAACACCTGAGCTTTTTTACTTCAGTTTCCCCTCATGGTCCGTTTTCACCCTGTGATAAACTATCTTCAATGTGATCCCCCTTTACCTCACTATGTGAAAATTTCTCTTTTCCCCAATTTCTATCCCTCACAGATTGAAATTGATATTAGAAACCAACTTTGATTTATGAACAAACTCATAAGCATTTTTGCTCCTAATCTTGAAGTCTGAATTCTTTGCTCTTCCACATTTGAACTCCTCCAAACTAATCATCAAAGAGCATCATACCTTGATCTATTTCAATGCCTTTATCCATCTATCGAAGTTACTTTGCTTCATATTTTCAAACCCAATGTGTGTTTGACCAGGGTCCCTCCTTAGCCCTAAAACAGTGTCCCTTGGCTTTCTGGTACGAGCTCATATGTGCTTAAGTTAGCAAATTTCACCTCATTATACTCCCAGATACCTCCTCTGACAGTGATGCAAATATCTCACTAACTTTGAATCAAACAAAGATACTCTCATAATCACTGGCCATAATTTTTGTTTAGCCACTGTCTTAAATGAAATGAAAAAGGCTTCTACATCCTGTTGGTCAAACTTTAGCAATGCTTGGACCTATTTGAACAGTTCCCTACCAGGCCTTTGACTACAATGGGATTGCTGTCCATCACTGTCCTCATCGCTACTCCTACCTTTCATCTCCACCTCTACCATTTTCAGATGAGTTTGAGTATTCAGTTCCAACCTCCTTTTCTCTTTCTTTTTGTTTTGCCTCTAACTTGGAGCAAGTGAATGGCCTCTCCCCAGTGTGAATGCGCTGGTGCACAGTAAGTTCTGATTGACGTTTAAACCGAGTTCCACAGTGAGAACACCCGAATGGTTTCTCGTCAGTATGAACTCATTGATGGGACATCAGTTCCCCAGAACTTTTATAACAATTCCCACAGTCTGGACACTAAAGGTTTCTCCCCAGTGTGAACTCTTTGGTGTCTCAATAGGTTGGATAACTGAGCGAATCCCTTCTCACACTCAGAGCAGGTGAACGGCTTCTCCCCAGTGTGAATACGGTGGTGCTTAGTGAGCTGTGATGACCACCTGAACCCAGTTCCACAGTAAGAGCACCTAAACGGTCTCTCATCAGAGTGAACACGTTGATGGGACATCACTTCCCCAGGACTTTTATAGCATTTCCTACAGTTTGGACACATTAAAAAAAGGTTTCTCATCTGTGTGAACCCGCTGGTGTCTCAGCAGGTGGACCAACTGAGTGAAACTCTTCCCACATTCAGTGCAGATGAATGGCCTCTCTCTTTTGTGAGTTCGCTGGTGTCTCAGCAGGTGAAAAGACTGAGTGAATCCCTTCCCACAGTCAGTGCCGGTGAATGGCCTCTTCCCAGTGTGAGATCGCTGGTGTTCTGAGAGTAGAGATGATTTTCTAAAACTCAGTCCACACTGAGAGCATCTGAATGGTCTGTCGTTCGTGTGAACAAGTTGATGTGTTATAAGGCTCCCGGAATGTTTAAAACACTTTCCACACTCTGGACATCGGAAGGGTTTCTCTCCAGTGTGAACTTGTTGATGATGCAGTAGGGTAGATGACTGAGTGAATCCCTTACCACACTCAGAGCAGATGTATGGTCTCTCCCCAGTGTGAACTCGCTGGTGTCTCTGGAGATCAGATAGGACAATGAAACCTTTCCCACATTCAGAGCAGATGAACTGCCTATCCCCAACGTGAAATTGCTGATGTTGCAGCAGATTGGATGAGTTAGTGAATCCCTTCCCACACTCAGAACATTTGAATGGCCGCTCCCCATTGTGAACCCGCTGGTGTTGCCTTAGATGAGATGACTGAATAAATCCCTTCCCACACTCCAAGCAGGTGAATGGTCTCTCCCCAGTGTGGCTGTGCTGATGAGCTTCTAATTCATATGGGTAATTAAATCCCATTCCACAGTCCTCACATTGCCACCGTTTCTTTGCAGCGTGAGTACGCTTATGTCTCAGCAGTCCAAATGATCGTCGGAAGCTTCGTTGACATACAGAACACGTGAACCATGTCTCCCCACTGTGAATAGCGCCTTTTTCTCCCATGTTCAAAATCCAATGAGAGTCCAGATCCAATCAACTGGGTTATTCCATCAAATCCTGATGTGATATGCATTTGAGGTGCCCATTTGCAAATGTTCCCTTTCTAATTCCCTGCGAACATGATTTAAAACAGAAAAATGGAAGTAAGGACCCACAAAAAACACAAAGGCAGATTGCATAATGGAGCTGAATGAAGAGCCAACCCTAGGGAAAAGTGATCATGAAAGCTACTGGATTCTCGTAAAGCCCCAAGGGCATCACTAATGCCAGGGAATGCAGGGAGAAGGGGAAGGAGGAGAGGGGAGGAGGGGAGAGAGAGAGTGAGAAAGAGGGAGAGAAAGCAAAGATGAAGGAATGCTATTTTGCATATCTTAAACTTGACCAGAAACTTAAGAAGCCTCCATACAACTCAGTCTTCACCATGGAGAAGGACCAGGGTTGCAGGTTTGTGAACGCCATCATTGTCAGACACTGTCCTGACCAGTTCTGGATGAGCAGAAATTTCTTCCATTTCAATCTTGGGAAAACCGACACCATTGCCCAATACAAACTCTCCCCTATATCTCTCTGCCTCAATTTCCTCATTTAAGATACTCTTAAAGCTAAATTTTGGATTTAGATACCAGAAGCACTGGAGTCAGAGAAAATTCTCTCAGTTGGGGAAATCCCCAGGGACCAGTGGTGATGTCAATGTGCAACTGTCAGCTCACAAGAACATTCCAACAATTGCACATTCCGTCTAAACCAGTGTCCACCACACATTGTGAAGAATGTCAAAGTACTTGAAAGGGTTCAGGAACAATTTACCAGAGTGGTTTGAAGGTTAGGGATTCCAGTTGCGAGATTAGATGGAGAAATGGGCTTGTTGTCTTCAAAGCATGTTAAATTGAGGAGAGACTTGGTGGAGGTGTGTAAATTTATGTGGGTGCTAGTACCCTGTGGAACTGCAGTCAGAGCCAAGCTACTGGCACTACAAGTAGTCTCACTGTCCAGTGGTGGGGCAGGTTGAGGAAAAAGAAAGGAAAAGCTATAGTAATAAAGGATTCTCTAGGTGGGGAGCAGACAGGCATTTCTGCAGCTGAAGACATAACTCCAGTATGGAGTGTTGCCTCTCAATGCTAGAGTCAGGGATGTGACTGAACGGCTGCAGTGCATCCTAAAAGGAGAAGGTGATGAGTTAGAGGTCATGGCAATTGCTGGCAGCAATGATACAAATGATAAGGTGAGGGATGAGGTCTTGCATTAAGAATTCAGGGAGCTAGGCAATAAATTACAAAGTAGGACTATAAAATGGATCATAGAATCCCTACAGTGTGGAAGCAGGTCATTCATCCCATTGAGTCCACACCAACCCTCAGACGAGCTTCCCACCCTGACCCACTCCATCCCCGCAATCCTGTATTTCCCATGGCTATTCCATCCAATCTACACTTCCCTGGATACTATGGGCAATTTAGAATGGCCAATCCACTTAACCTACATATCTTTAGACTGTAGGAAGAAACCAAAGCACCTGGAAGAAACCCATGCAAAGACAGGGGCAATATGCAAACTTCATATAGACTGTTGCTCGAGGGTGGAATCAAACCCGGGCTCCTGATGCTGTGAGGTAGCAGTACTAACTACTGAGCCACCTTGCCGATAGTTATGTCTCTGGTTTACTCCCAATGCCACATGCTAGCAAGTACAGAAATAGGACAGATGAATGAGTGGCTCAATAGTTGGTACAAGAGGGAAAGGTTTAGATTCCTGGATCACTGGGACTGTTTTTGGGGAAAGTGGAACATGTATAAATGGAATGGTCTGCACCTGAACCACACTGGAGCCAACATCCTTGCAGGTAGGTATGCTGGTACTGTTGGGAGGAGTTTAAACTGGTCTAGCAGGAGGACAGGGATGCAGAATATTGATGAAATGTAGACATACCATGCTACAGCAAAAGAAGCAAGTCAGAGTGAGTTCATCTATGTTGAGTATCGAGAGAGTAAGGCAAGTCCAGATGGTCTTCACTTTAATGCTGGGAGTGTAATAGGTAAGACTGAGGAGTTAAAAGCATGCATCGACACTTGGAAGTATGATATTGTAGCAGCTCAGAAACTTTGTTGTGAGGAGGGTAGGAATGGCAATTCAACATTCCAGGGTATAGGATCTCTAGGAAAGACACTGCAGGCTGTAAGACTATTAATTAAGGAGTCAATTACTGCAATAAGGAGAAATGATATATTGTAAGGATCTTCAAATGAAGCTTTGTGGGTAGAACTTAGGAATGCTAAGGGGGCTGCCACTTTATTGAGAGTGTATGACAGGCCTCCAAAAAGTGTCAGCAAAAAATAGAGCAAATATTGTAGACAGTTCACCGAAGTGTGTAAGACTAATAACCGGGTATTACACTAGGGGATTTCAACTTTCACCAACATAAATTGGGATAGTCATAGTGTTAAGGATCGAGAGGGGCAGATTTCTTGAAATATATCTGGGGGTTTTTGTGTCAGTATATAGAAGGTCCAACAAGGGATGGCGCAGTGTTGAATCAGGTTCTGGGGAAAGAAGCTGGACAGATGTTCAATATGGCACCTGTGGGGGGGAGGAGGGGGGTTGGGGTTTCAACTGTAGCTACCACAACATGAAACAGTTCACATGTATTATGGAGAAGGAGAAAGATGGCCTGCAAAAGATGGCTGTGGATTGGGCAAAGACAGGATCTGGCTAAAGTTGACCGGGGGGATCGGGTTGGGGGGGTGGTGCCGGTGCCATTCAAAACAAAAAGCTTGGGAGAGTACAAGTCCAACATGTACCCTTTTGGGGAAAATATAGGAGCAACAAGATCATGGAACCCTGGATGTCTAGAATAATGCAGAACTAGTTGAGCAAAAAAGAAAGGCTTTTTGCAAGTCCAAAGAGAGCAATTCAGAGGAATACAGGGAATGTAAGGAAGCAATTAGACAATCAAAAATGGGACACAAAAAGGACTTATGAACAGGATTAGGAAGAACCTAAAGATTTTCAGAAATACATTAAAGAGAAAAGGTGAACCACAGAAAGACTGGAGCTCATTAGATGGCAATCAATGTGTGAAAGCACAGGATATTGGAAGAGTGTTAACTGAATACTTCCCTTTGGTCTCCACGCTGGAAAAGGAGAACATTTGGAATTCAGGAAAAGGGACTATGAGGAACTTGCACAGTCTTATGTCAATGGTAGGGAAACTGTTGGAGAAAATTGCGAAAGAGAGAAGTAATATCCATTTGGAAAAAAACATTGGTTAATTAGGATAGCGGGCATAGCTTTGTCAGAGGGAGGTCATGCCTAACAAATCTGTTAGATTTTTATGAAAATATGATCAAGTGTGTGGACGATGGAAGTTCAGTTGATGGAGTTTTTGTGAATTTTAGCAAAGCTTTTGACAAGGTCCCACATGGGAGACTAATCAAGAAGGTTAAAGCACATGGAATTCAGGGAAACTTGATGAGGTGGATCAGAAACTGGCTTAGTAATAAAACACAAAGCATAGGCTGTTTGAGTGACTGGAGGCTGGTGTCCAGTGATGTACCACAAGGATTAGTACTGGCACCCATAATTGTTTGCTATATACATAAATGATATAGATGAAAATGTGGAGGAATATTAAGCAAACTTTCAGATGACACGAAGATTGGTAGAGTGATTAATAACAAAGAAGATGATTGTAGGCTACAAGAAAACATAGGTGGGTTAGTCAGGTGGGCTGAGCAGTGGCAGATGGTACTTAACCCTGATAAGTGAGAGGTCATGCATTTTGGAAGAAGAACCAAAATGAGGGAGAATTTAATGAACGTTAGGACACTGCTAGCTTGGGGGATCAGAGTGATCTTGGGGTAACTATTCAGATCCCAGAAATCAGCAGAGCACATGAATAGGTTAGTGAAGAAGCCATACAGGACGCTCAGTTTCATCGGTCATGACATTGAGTTTAAGAACCAGGAGGTAATGTTGGAATTGTACAGAGGTTGGTTAGGACATGCTAGAGTAACGTGTACAGTTCTGGCCACCACACTACTATAGGCGTTGGTTGACCCAGAATGTTGACTGGGTCAGAGCAGTTGAGCTACAAGGAGAGACTTGGGATTGTTTTTATAGAGAGGAGCAGGTTGATTGAAGTGAATAAGACTATAAGGGGTATGGATAGTGTGTTAAGGGAGCAGCTGTTCCCCTTGGCTGAGGGGCATACTTTCAGCATAATGGGCAGAAGATTCAGAGGGGATTTGAGCAAAAACATTCTCATTCGGAGGGTGGTGGGAATTTGGAATGCACTGCCTGGGGAGGTAGTGGAGGCCAGAAACCCTACAAAGTTTTAAACAATATTTGGATGAGCACTTCAAACATTATAAACATCAGGCATATGGAACAAGTGCAGAAATTGGGATTAGCACACCTTCAATGGTAGCTATTGTAGTTATTTAAATCATAGAACATGACAGCACAGTACAGGCCCTTCGCCCCTTGATATTGTGCCAACCTGTGAAACCAATCTGAAGCTCATCTATCCTACACTATTCCATTATAATCCATATGTTTATCTAATGACCATGTAAATGCCCTTAAACTTGGCGAGTCTACTACTGTCACAGGTTGGGCATTCTACGCCCTGACTACTTTCTGAGTAAAGAAACTACCTCTGATATCTGTCCTATATCTATCACCCCTCAATTTAAAGCTATGTCCCTTCATCCTAGCCATCACCATCTGAGGAAAGAGGCTCTCACTGTCCACCCTATCTAATCCTCTGATCATCTTGGATGTCTCTGTTAAGTCATCTCTCAACCTTCTTCACTCTAATGAAAAGAGCCTCATGTCCCTCAGCCTTTTCTCATAATATCTTCCCTTCATACCAGGGAACATCCTGGTAAATCTCTTCTGAACTCTTTCCAAATTTTCCCATCCTTCCAATAATGCGGCAACCAGAACTGTACTCCAAGTGTGCCCGTATTTTCTGCATATTCTGCCCTCCATGTTTTTTGCAATAACCTACTGTGGGAACCTTATCAAATGCTTTACTGAAATCCATATACACCACATAAACTGCTTTACCCTCATCCACCTGTTTGGTCACCATCTTAAAGAACTCACTAAGGTTTGTGAGGCACAATCTACCCTTCCCAAAACCATGTTGACTATTCCTAATCAAATTATTCCTTTCCAGATGATCATAAATCCTCTCTCTTATAATCCTTTCCAACAGTTTATCCGCAACCAAAGTAAGGCTCACAGGTCCATAATTACTAGGAGTGCCTAGTAGTTATTACTAGGGGTTCAAGACGGGGAGGAGAAACAGCATTTGCTATCCTCCAGTCTTCTGGTACTATTCCTGTAGACAATGACGACATAAATATCAAAGCCAAAGGCTCTGCAATCTTCTCCCTAGCTTCCCAGAGAATCCTGGGATAAATCCCATCTGGCCCAGGGGACTTATCTATTTTCACACTTTCCAGAATTTCTAACATCTCCTCCTTATGAACATCAATCCAGTCTAGTCTGATAGCCTGTATCTCAGTATTCTCCTCGACAACATTGTTGTTTATGAAAAGTACTCATTTTGCGCTTCCCCTTTCTCCACTGACTCCACATGCAACTTTCCACTACCATCCTTGATTACTCTAGTCAGTTTTTTATTCCTGATATACCTGTAGAAAGCCTTAGGATTTTCCCTGATCCTACCCACAATGACTTCTCATGTCCCCTCCTGGCTCTTCTTAACTCTCTCTTCCGGTCGTTCCTGGCTAACTTGTAACTCTCAAGGTCCCTGAGCCTCACATCTTATCCTAACATAAGCTTTCTTCTTCCTCTTGACAAAAGATTCAACTTCTTGAGTAAACCACGGCTCCCTCACCCGACCACTCCCTCCCTGCCTGATAGGGACATGCTTATCAAGGACATGCAGTAGCTGTTGCTTGAACAAGCTCAAGATTTCAATTGTGCCCATCCCCTGCAGTTTCCTTCCCCATCCTACACATCATTTCCCCCAGTTATAACTCTTGCCCTGCAATATATACCTATCCCTTTCCATCGCTAAAGTAAACATAACCCACCTACCTCCAAATTTAACACCTGGCTGGGTTTATTATCCAGTACCAAATCTAATGTGGCCTCGTCTCTTGTTGGTTGATTTACATTCTGTGTAAAGAAACTTTCTGCACACATTGGATTAAAACTGACCCATCTCAAGTACTCAAACTATAACTTTACAGATATTGACTGGAAACACTAAAGTTCCCCATAACAACAACTGTATTACTTTTGCTCCTATCCAGAATCATCTTTGCTATCCTATCCTTTACATCTCAGAGGCCTATAGAAAATTTCCAACAGAGTGACCTCTCCTTTCCCGTTTCTAACCTCAGCCCATACTACCTCAGTGGACGAGTCTTCATCAAATGTCCTTTCTGCCACCAGAATACTGTCCTAGACAAACAATCCCACGCCTTCCCCCTTTTTACCACCTTTCCTGTTCATACTGAAACATCTCAACCCCTGAACCTGCAACCATTCCTGACCCTGCTCTATCAATGTCTCCGAAATGGCTACAACATCGAAGTACCCAGGTACCAACCCATGCTGCAAGATCAGCCACCGTATTCTGGATGCTCCTGGTGTTGAAGTAGACACACTTCAACTTCAGCTTCAGCTTCCTGCCTGCCAGTACCCTTTTTTAATGATTGGATTCCCTACAGTGTGGAAACAGACCCTTCAGCCCAACAAATCCACACCGAACCTCCGAAATGTAACCCACCCAGACCCATTTCCCTTCTCCCTACTAATACACCTATCACTGTGGGCAATTTAGCACAGCCAATTCACCTAATCTGCACATCTTTTGGACTGTTGGACGAAACTGGATCACCCAGAGGAAAAACACGCAGACATGGGGGGGAATGTGCAAACTCCACACAGACTGGTGCCCAAGGCTGGAATCAAACCTGGCTCCGTGAGGCAACAGTGCTAACCACTGCGCCACCATGCCTTACAACCTTGAAACCTTATTTATGATCTGACTACTCTCAATCTCCTGTACACTGGAACTACAATTTTGGATCCCATCCCCCTGCTGAATTATATCCCCCCCCCCCCCCGAAGAGCATGCAGAAATTCCTCCCCCCCCCCCATAAGGATATTGGTACCTCTGCTTAAGATGTAGACCATCCTGTGTGTAGAGGTCCCATCTACTGCAGAAAGAACCCCTAATATCCAGGTATCCAAAACCTTCCCTCCTGCACCATTCCTGTAGCCACGTGTTCAACTCCTCTCTCTTCCTATTCCTCACCTCACTAGCACGTGGCATGGGTAACAAACTAGAGATAACAACTCTGCTTGTTCTACCTCTAAGTTTCCATCCTAGCTGCCTGAATTTCTGCCTTAAATCCCCATCCCTTTTCCTACCTACGTCATTGGTGCCTGTGTGGACCACGTCTTGAGGCTGCTCCCCCATAAGAATCCTGAAAACACAATCTGAGACATCATGACCACTGGCACCTGGGAGGCTTAAACACGAATCATGAGTCTCTCTCGTTCCCACAGACTCTTTTATCTGACCCCTATAGAGTCCCCAATGACTAATGCTCTGTTCCTCTACACCCTTCCCTTCTGACCAACAGGGACAGACTCTTCCAGAGACGTGTACTCCATGGCGTCCCCTGGTAAGGCCTTTCCCCCCTCCCCCCCAAATAGTTTCCAAAATGGTATACTTGTTATTGAGAGGAACAGCCACAGGGGATCCCTGCACTGCCTGCCGGTTCCCTTTCCGTCCCCTAACGGTAACCCATTTACCCTTTTTCTTGTACCTGAGGAGTGACTACCTCCCTGTAACTCCTCTCAATTACCCCCTCTGCCTCCCAAATGATGCAAAGTTCATCCAGCTCCAGTTCCCTATCACGGTTTTTGAGGAGCTGGAGTTGGGTGCACTTCCTGCAGATGCAGTCAGCAGGGACCCTCACCAACCACATACTACAGGAGGAACATTCAATTGCCCTAATATCCATTCCCACTGTTCTAAATTTGGAAAGAGACTACTGAAAAAAAACTAGTAATATTACCAAAGTGACACACAGAACTTTTTTTTTTGGTTAGGGGAGAAGGATGGGTGGGGTGACTACCTAGGTAGTGTTTTGGATAATTCAAATAGATTATTTCACTCATTCAGCTGTCCCATGTCTGCTCCGCCTATTCACGAGGTTAGTTTTTATAGCACTCATTTACCTTCCTGGCAGCACCCTGATCATTGCTCCTACTGTTCCTGCTGCACAAAAAAAAGTGGGAGACCTTTTGGATCAAGGGGTTTTTTCTACACTGTATGGCTTTACGGGATGGAAATTCAAGACAGGCGAACATTTCTCTTCCTTTTGACTTCATTTCACAAGACATAGTAAGTTCACGATACCAAAAGAATCTGTTCTGCCCACCCTGTCAGTACCAGTTGAAAAAGCAGCCACGCATCTTGCCCCAACTTGCTAGTATTTGGTCCTTGCTCCCTACAGGACATAGCACCCCACATGCACATCCAGGACCTGTTCGATAAGTTAAGGGTTTCTCCTCTCTAAACCTTCCAGGCAGTGCGTTCCAGACCCCAAACACCAGTTGGATGCAACAATGAATTCATCATTACCAATCTAATCTTTCCGCCAATCATTGTAAATCCATTGTAAATCCATCTTGTCACTGGCTTTACTGTTCCGTTAACACGGTCCATCTACTCTAACTATTCTCCTCACAATTTCAAATATCCTGACAAAATTTCCTCTCTAACTCTTATGTTCGAACCTATTCCATGCTTCCTTATTGCTGCATTTTTCTAGTCCTGGCAACATCCCGTAAATTTCCTGGGTACCATTTCTGTTGCAATTCCATCCTTTCTACAATCACGTGACCACAACTGCACACCTGACTCAAGCTGTGGCCTGATGTATGTGCACTGTTATCCGTTGTCCCACACAAAGATGATAGCTCTAACAATGGGCCCTTACTCTAGCAAAAAGCTATATAGAACATTACAGCACAGTACAGGCCCTTCTGCCCTCGATGTTACACCTGTGAAACCAATCTGAAGCCCATCTTACCTACAACATTCCATTATGATCTATATGTTTACTCAATGGCCATTTAAATGTCCTTAAAGTTGGTGATTCTACTACTGCTGCAGGCAGGGCATTCCTCGCCCCTACTACTTTCTGAGTAAAGAAACTACTTCTGACATCTGTCCTATATCCATCACTCCTCAGTTTAAAGCTATGTCGCCTCATGCTGGCCATCAACATCTGAGGAAAAAGGCTTTCACTGTCCACCCTATCTCATCCTCTGATTATATGTCTCAATTAAGTCACCTCTCAACCTTCTTCTAAAGGAAACAGCCTCAAATCCATTCCTCATAAGACCTTCCCTCCATACCAGGCACATCCTAGTAAATCTCCTCTGCACCCTTTCCAAAGTTTCCACATCCTTCCTATAATGCGGTGACCAGAACTGTACGCAATACTCCAAGTACAGCTGCACCAGAGTTTTGTACAGCTGCAGCATGACCTCATGGCTCAGAAACTCAATCCCTCTACTAATAAAAGCTAACACACACTATGCCTTCTTAACAACTCTATCCAACCTGGGTGGCAACTTTCAAGGATCTATGTACATGGATACCGAGATCTCTCTGCTCATCTACACTGCCAAGAATCTTCCCATTAGCCCAGTACTCTGTATTCCTGTTGCTTCTTACAAAGTGAATCACCTCACACTTTTCCGCATTGAACTCCATTTGCCACCGCTCAGCCCAGCTCTGCAGTTTATCGATGTCCCTCTGTAACCTGCAAGATCCTTCAGCCCTATCCACAACTCCAGCGACCTTAGTGTCATATGCAAATTTACTAACCCATCCTTCTATGCACTCATCCAGGTCATTTAAAAAAATGATAAACAGCAGTGGACCCAAAACAGATCCTTGTGGTACACCACGAGTAAATGAACTCCAGGATGGACATTTCCCAATCACCCTTTCCAGAATTTAGATTAGATTACTTTTTTAGATTACTTACAGTGTGGAAACAGGCCCTGCGGCCCAACAAGTCCACACCGACCCGCCGAAGCGCAACCCACTCATACCCCTACATTTACCCCTTACCTAACACTACGGGCAATTTAGCATGGCCAATTCACCTGACCCGCACATCTTTGGACTGTGGGAGGAAACCGGAGCACCCGGAGGAAACCCACGCAGACACGGGGAGAACGTGCAAACTCCACCCTGTCTTCATTCAGCTAGCCAATTTCTTATCCAAACTGCCAAATCACCGTCAATTCCATGTCTCTGTATTTTGTGCAATAGCCTACTGTGGGGAACCTTATCAAATGCCTTACTGAAATCCATATACACCACATCAACTGCTTTACCCTCACCCACCTGTTTGGTCACCTTCTCAAGAACTCAATCAGGTTTGTGAGGCATGACTTACCCTTCATAAACCCGTGTTGACTATCCCTAATCAACCTATTGCTCTCTAGACGATTATAAATCCTATCTTTTATAACCTTTTCCAACATTTTACCCACAACCGAAGTAAGGCTCACTGGCCTATAATTACCGGGGTTGTTTCTACTCCCCTTCTTGAACAAAGGGACAACATTTGCTATTCACCCGTCTTCTGGCACTATTCCTGTAGACAATGACGACATAAATATCAAAGCCAAAAGCTCTGTAATCTCCCCCAATTTCTCAGAGAATCCTAGGATAAATCCCATCCAGCCCAGGGGGTCTTACCTATTTTCACATTTTCCAGAAGTGCTAACGCCTCCTCCTTGTGGACCTGAATCCCATCTAGAGGAGTAGCCTGTATCTCAGTATCCTCCTCGACAACATTGTCTTTTTCTAGTGTGAATACTGACGATAAATATTCATTTAGCGCTTCCCCTATCTCTTTTTACTCCACGCACAACTTCCCACTACTGTCCTTGATTGGCTCTAATCTTATTCTAGTCATTATTTTATTCCTGACATACCTATAGAACGCTTTAGGATTTTCCTTGATCCCACCTACCAACAACTTGTCATGTCCCCTGTTGGCTCTTCTTAGCTCTCTCTTTAGGTCCTTCCTCGCTAACATATAACTCTCTTGTGCTCTAACTGAACCTTCACGTCTCATCCTTACATAAGCTTTCTGTGTGGCCACCGAATTGGAGTACTTGCAGAGCCATGAGTTTCATACCATCCAAACGCGAAAGTGTTTTCTTCATATCCGTTCTAATCTTCTAAGCAATAGATGGTGGATTTCAATGTCCATCAACAAGAGTTGCTCAGTGGCAGCACTACTGATCGAGCTGATTGAGTCCTAAAGGACACAGCTTCTAGACTGGGTCTGCAGCAGGTGGTGAGGAACCAACAAGGGAGGAAAACATACTTGACCTTATTCTTACCAATCTGCCTGCTGCAGATTCATTTGTTCATGACAGTATCGATAAGAGTGACTAACATACAGTCCTTGTAGAGGTGAAGCCAAGCCTTCACATTGAGAAAACCATCCATTGTATCATGTGACAGTATTACCATGCAAAGCAGACTTCGAACAGATCTAGCAACTGAAGAATGGGCATCCATGAGGTGCCCGGCCATCAGCAGCAGCAGAATTGGACTCCAGCACAATTTGCAACCTCTTGGCCCAGCATACCACCCACTCAATCATTCCATTGACCCCTGGCTTGGTGGTGGAGTACAGGAAGGTATGACAGGAGCAGCATAAAGCATACCTAAAAATGAGTTGCCATCCTGATGAAACTACAAAATTGATCTACTTTCATGCCAAACAGTGGAAGCAGCATCCGATAGATAGAGCTAAGCAATCCCAAAATCTAGCTCTGTAGTTCTGCCACATCTAATCACGAATAGTGATAGACAATTAATCGCCTCACTGGAGGAGGCTCCACAAATATTCCCATCCTCGATGATGGAACAGCCCAGCACATCAGTGCAAAAGATAAGGCTGAAGCAACTCAATTCCCTCAAGCCATTTACATCTTGGGGGGAGGGGGGGGGGGTGAAGCTAGTGGACCTGTGCCTCACCACCCACTTCATTTTCAACAACATAGTGTACAAACAAACCAACAGCACACCCATGGGATCTCCGCTATCGGGATTCATAGCAGAAGCAGTAATGCAAAGACTAGAACAAACAGCTGTACCAACCATCAAACCAAAACTCTGGGTCCGCTACGTAGATGACACCTTTGTCATCACAAAACAGAACAAGATAGAAAAGACATTTAACATCATCAACAACATCCTCACAGGCATAAAGTTCACCAAGGAGAAAGAAACCGACAACAAACTTGCATTCCTGGACGTCACAGTCGAAAGAAAGGACAACGGAGAACTACAAACCTGCGCATACAGAAAACCAACAAACACTGACCAAATACTTAACCAAATCAGCAACCATCCCAACATACACACAAATGAATCTGTATCAGAACACTATTCCAAAGAGCCACCACACACTGCAAGACAGACGAACTTCAGAAAACAGAGGAGAACCACCTATACAACGTACTCAAGAAGAACGGATACTCAAAACATACAGTGCGCAGATTCCTCAAGAACAAACCACGCCAAGCAGACCAGACACAGCCAGAAACCCTAACCACCTTACCATACATCAAAGAAGTTTCAGAAATGACAGCCAGACTACTAAGACCCCTCGGAATCCTAGTAGCACACAAACCCACCAACACTCTCAAACAACAACTAACAAACTTAAAAGACCCAGTACAACCCATGGACAAAACCAACGTCATCTACAAAATCCCATGCAAGGACTGCCACAAACACTACGTAGGACAAACAGGAAGAAAGATAGCCACCAGGATACACGAACACCAGCTAGCCACAAAAAGACACGACCCTCGCTCCCTCGTAGCCCTATACACGGATGAAAAAAACACCATTTCGACTGGGAAAACACATCTATCTTGGGACAGGCTAAGCAAAGACATGCCAGAGAATTCCTAGAGGCCTGGCACTCCAACCACAACGCCATAAACAAACACATTGATCTAGATGCTATCTATCAACCCCTCAGAAAATGAACAGGAAATGACATCACCACAAACCCCAGGAACCCCATCCTGGAGAAAGATATAAATCGAAAGCAGGAGACAACAGCTTCGCTTCACTTGGAGGTTGCCACTGATGATGTTACCGAGCCAGGTAACGAAACGACTGGATATCAAACCTACAGCTCAGCAAGCAAACCTACACCTTAAACCTCAACCTGAGCTATAGACCTTCACAAACCTTGCAAAATAAGAACATATAACATAATAGAGCAATAATTATGGGTGACTTTAATCTTCATGTTCATTGGGCTAATCAAATTGGAAAGGGAAGCTGCAACAATAAATTCATAGAATGTATTTCTGATAGTTTCCGAGAGTGATATATCTGGAGCCAACCATGGAGCAGGCTACCTTGGATCTGGTAATGAACTGGTTTTAACAAATGATCTCCTAATAATGATCCCCTCAGAAGGAGTGATCAAAACATGATAGAATGTAATATTCAGTTCAATTATGAGAAACCAGGGTCCAAAATAACTACGTTTACCTTAAATAAAGTGAATTACAATGAAATGAGGATAGGATTGGCTAAAGTAAACTGGATGGATAGGTTAGCAGGAATGACAAGCGGTGTAGACATTTAGGGAGGTAATTCATGTCTCTCAGTTAAAAAAAAACTCCCAGTAAGCAGGAAGAATTCTGCTAACTATGGCTAACCAAGAATGTTAAGGAGAATACTAAGTAGAACAATAAGCATATATGGAGGCAATACTCTGTGATAGCCTTGAAGACTAGGATAAGTTCAGAATCCAGCAAAGGGACACTAAAAAGATAATAAGGACAGAAAAAAATAAACTACAAGGGCAAACTGATGAGGAATATCAAAACTAACAATAAGAGTTTATTTAAATATATAAAAAGGAAGAAAGATGTCAAAGTGGACGTAGACCCCTTAGAAAATGTATTTGGTGTCATGGTTTTGGGGAGTAAGGAAATGGCAGAGGTGTTAAACAGATATCCTGCATCAGTCTTTATGGTGGAAGATACATTGAACATTAGTCTAGGGTAGGAGGGCATAGTCTAACAATTAAGACTGAGATAATGAGGAATTTTGTCTCTCAGAGGGTTGTGATATTTTGGACTTCTTGACACAGACAGCTGCAGGGGCAGAATCCTTGTGTATACTTAACACTGAGATAGATAAATTCTTGATCTGTTATGCATCACTTCCACAGCTGTTTTTTGACTGAACTTTTTTTTCCTATTATTCAATGCCATAGAAAATAAAGTCATTTTCTATTGAACAAAAGAGGGAACATTCTACTGTTGATCTCAAAGAATCTGGACCTACAAGCCAGGACAATGAATGACCTCCCATATGGAGCATCTCTATGGAGGTGGAGCTTGATGGATGGACAGTATAGCCCAAGTAATTGTTTCCCACTTTTTCCACAAGGGCGCCACACTGATGCTTGAAAATTGTTTTGACCCTTCAGCAAGGACTATGAGAGGGAAGGGCCCTGTTAGAGCAGGCGTACAATTGTACAAACATGTTAAAGTTTCACAATGGTCATTGCTAATTCAGAGCTTTTAATTCCAACGTTACAGCTCATGATCCCATTTGGGATATGGACCCTAACTTTGGGGAAACTTGCATTTGTTAGGAACCCCACCATGAATCTGTAAATATGGATGTGTAAAAATGATTTGATCTATCAAGTTCAAATTCATTCTGTGATCTGACTTGTCCAGTAGGAGCACTAGCTGGGATCAGAATATGATGGAATGTTCCAGCTGTTGAACATTTATTGTTTAAAGTTGTAATTCAGGAATGACTTGCCTAGATATATTTTAAATTTCTTCATAAAAATAAACCAATACCTGTAAGCAACAATACGGGTTGAAATCCAAAGCCTAAAAATGTATAACATTAACACATAGAAATCACTTAGCTTTAATGACAATAATGAAAAAAGTAAACAAAGCAGTTGCAAAATAGACATAGTGACACTGTTCAAATAATCACTGGATCAACCATGTCAAGAAATCCAAATAGCTGAAACCTTTGGAAAACTATATTATTTATGACGAGATCAAAAGAGCACTTGGTTCTCCAGTCATCAAAGTTGGGAGGTCGGATGCCTTCCACAGGACATGCCAATTACATCACAATTTAGAAGGTGACAAGTGAATGATGAGTGGATATCATTTCCATACACCATGTACATGGGCATGGATGTAGGTAATCGGATATACTGTTAGATATTTACAGAATCCACAGAAAGAGGACATGCGGTCCATCATGTTAACATCTTCAACACAATTCTATATTGAGGCTTGAAAATTGTTGTGACACTTTGCATTTTTAGCTCTTGGCCCATAGCCCTGAAGACTATGGCAACACAAGTCAATATCTAAATAGTGCCGAAATGTTCAGAGAGTTTCTGACTCAGGCACTCTTTTAGCTCTCTACACCTTCTAGGTGAAAATATTTCTCCTCAACTCTCCTTTTAGCCTTCTATCTCTTAGTGTAAACCTATTCTCCCCTTATTATTACCTCCCTCCCCCTACAAATGGAAAAGGTCCCTTCCTATACAACTTAGATATATGCCTCATAATGATATGCACCTTTATCAGGAGCTGCTCTAGGAAGTATAGCCACCGGGCTGTCCTACGTTTCCTCATGAGGCCAGAAGTATGCCTGGGGAATTGCCTCTCACCACCACACCACACCCCATTCTGCTACTGGATATGTTACAACACTCTGGGATAGCAGATTATAAATTGAGCCCCACTATTTCCAGATTTAAACAAATGTTAAAGCTTGTTTAAAGTATGCAAGTACACCAATTCAACTGATACTCAGAGCAAGGTTGATAGAAAAATCTAGTTTGGGTTTCTGTACTGAATAAGAATTATTATGTTAGAAAAAAAATAACTTGAGCTCTGCTTTCTTTCCACAGATGCTTACAGACCTGCTGAGTTTCTCAAACACTTTCTGTTTTTGTTTCCAATCCTCAGGAGACATTCAGTTCTTTGTTTCATTAAATAATAATTATTATTACAAGTAATTAGAATCTGGCTAGAGAAGAATAATTTGTAAGAAGGGACTAAAGGTATGGTAGCTAAATTTGCTGATGCTGCAAGGATAGGTAGAAAAGTTTAGGGTGTAGGTTTGCTCGCTGAGCTGTAGGTTTGATATCCAGCTGTTTCATTACCTGGCTAGGTAACATCATCAGTGAACAACCTCCAAGTGAAGCTCCAAATGAGGTAGAAAAGTGAGATGTGGCGATGATACAAAGAGACTACAAAGGGATATAGAGAGCTTAAATGAGTGGGCAAAGATCTGGCAAATGGTGTACAATATGGGAAAGTCTGAAATTATTAATTTTGGCAGAAAGAATATAAAAGGAGCATATTACCTATATAGTGAGAGATTACAGAGTTTTGAGATGTAGAGGGATTTGGGGTCCTACTGCATAAATCACAGAAGATTAATATACAGATACAGAGGGTAATACGCTTTAAACAGAATCTCATGTTTTATTATGAGCAGAATTGAATGGTGGAGGGGGAGGTTATGCTTCAGTTATGCAGGGCATTGGTGAGACTGTATCTGGTGTCCTGTGTACATTACTGGTCATTGTAATTACAGAAGGATGCTAATGCATTGGAAGCAGTACAGAAGTTTACTGCACGAATACCTGGAATGAGGGAGTTGTCTTGTGAGGAAAGCTTGGACTAGTTAGGTCTGTGTCCTTGGATCTTGGAAGAGTCTTGGTCAGATGGGCCAATGGGCTGAGAAGTGATAGATGGAGTTTAATTCAGATAAATGCGAGGTGCTGCATTTTGGGAAAGCAAATCTTAGCAGGACTTAGATACTAAATGGTAAGGTCCTAGGGAGTGTTGCGGAGCAAAGAGAACTCAGAGTGCAGTGTTCATAGATCCTTGAAAGTGGAGTCGCAGTTAGATACGACAGTGAAGAAGGCGTTTGGTATGCTTCCCTTTATTGGTCAGAGTATTGAGTACAGAAGTTGGGAGGTCATGTTGCGGCTCTACAAGACATTGATGAGGCCACTGTTGGAATATTGCGTGCAATTCCGATCTCCTTCCCATTGGAAAGATGTTGTGAAACTTGAAAGGGTTCAGAAAAGATCTACAAGGATGTTGCCAGCGTTGGAGGATTTGAGCTATTAGGAGAGGATGAACAGGCTGGGGCTGTTTTCCCTGGAGCATCAGAGGCTGAGGGGTGACCTTATAGAGGTTTACAAAATTATAAGGGGCATGGATAGGGTGAATAGACAAAGTCTTTTCCCTGGGATCGGGGAGTCCAGAACTAGAGGGAATAGGTTTAGGGTGAGAGGGGGAAAAGAGACCTAAGGGGCAACCTTTTCACGCAGAGGATGGTACATGTATGGAATGAGCTGCCAGAGGCAGTGGTGGAGGCTGGTATAATTGCAACATTTAAAAGGCATTTGGATGGGTATATGAATAGGAAGGGTTTGGAGGGATATGGGCTGGGTGCTGGCAGGTGGGACTAGATTGGGTTGGGATATCTGGTCAGCATGGACGGGTTGGACCGAAGGGTCTGTTTCCATGCTGTACATCTCTATGACTCTAAGACTCTATGAGTCAGAGGTGACTAAATTAAAACATAGAAGATTCCTAGGGGACTTGACTGGATCAGAATTTAGAATGAGGGATCATAATTTAACAATAAGAGATAGTCAGAGATGAGGGAAATGTTTTTCTTTTGGAGGATTGTTAGTATTTGGAAATCCTTAAAACCTAACCATTTCCCCTTGTCTTTCAATGGCATTACTAGATTAGTTTAACTACTGCGTGGAAACAGGCTCTTCAGCCCAACAAGTCCACACCGACCATCCAAAGAGCAACCCACCCAGACCCATTCCCCTTTATTTACCCCTGCACTGAACACTATGGGCAATTTAGCATGACCAATTCACCTGTTCTGTGGGAGGAAACCCACACAGACATAGGGAGAATGCGTAAACTCCACACAGACAGTTGTCCAAGACAGGAATTGAACCCGGGTCCCTGGTGCTGTGAGGCAGCAGTGTTAACCCTGAGCCACCATGCCACCCCAACATTGACTCCTGTACAAGAAGCATCCCAGGGATTACCATTGACTAGAAACTGAGCTGGATTAGCCATATAAATAGAGTCATGAAGGCACCAAAAAGGTTAGGAATCCAACGGTGAGTAACTCACTTTCTGACTCCCAAGGCTTGTCCACCATCCAGACAGCACATGTTTAGAAGCTTGACACCATTAGGATATATTGGTTTACTTGAATGGCATCATATCCACAAATATTCAGTCCCTCCAACACCAATATTCAGTCATAGCAGCAACTGTCATTATAATGCTGCAACAAGGATACATGCATCGAAATATGGAGCGTTTAGACTCGCACAGCAAGAGAATGTAAAGAATTCATCAACATCCTCTGTTCTCAAATCTCCCTTAAACTTAAAGCCCCAACATGCATGACAGTTGTATCCAGCTAAGTTGTCTTAATTCACAGAAAGTAAATTCACTTAAAATTTGCTTAGAAATGATTTCAGGTTTTAAGATTTAAGTAGAATATTACATTTATACTTTACATGAGTGGGCAAAAAACTGACAGGAGTATAATGTGGGAAAATATGATTTGATCTGCTTTGGCAGGAAGAAAAATAACATATTATTTAAATGGTGAGAATGCTGTGGGACAGAGGGGTCAAGGTGACCAGCGACATGAATCACACTAAGCGTAGGGGCTGCCTTAGAGTGACCGGAAGGTGGGAGGGCCGGGGGGTCTTACTGGGGGTCTATATAGTATACACTGTTTCTTATGTAATTGGACTGTCTTGTATGTACAAATATCATTGTTACTGTTTTGTAATGATTGAAACTGGGATTTGAGATTTGTCCTCATTTCCCTGAAAACTGGTTGAACGTTAGGGTTGGGGGCCTAGCTTGGCCAGTCCCCTCCCTTGTAAAATTGCTGTTTCTCTGTAAACAGCTGTAAATGTTAATTGTTTTGTAAAATGTGAATTATTTAATAAAATATGAATCACACTGTTAGTTTGCAAGTTACAGCGAGCGATTTGGAAGGCTAATGGAATACTCAGCTTTATTGCAAGGAGAATTGAGTGTGAAAGTAATACAGTCTTGTCACAGTTGCAAAGTGAGTTAGGGAAACTTAGCAACAGTTTTGTTTTTTTTCCCTTAATGTTTTTTTGTTCTCTGGTCTTTGATGGAATGTCACTGATGAACAGCTACAAAGTACAACTGAGTGGCCCACTTGGCCATTTCAGAGGGCAGTCAGAGGGCATTGCTGTGGGTGTGGAGTCATCTGTAGGCAAGAGTGGATAAGGATGGCAAATTTCCTTCACTGAAGGATATTCGTGAACTAGATGGGTTTTGTTTTCCCGATGGCAGTTGTTATGGTCACTATCAGTAAGACTAACTGTTATTTCTAATTAATGAATATTATTTAATATTATTTAATTTCAGATCTTATTAATTGAATTCAAATTCTACCAGATGTTGTGGCGCCAGAGGATAGGGCAACTCCCAGCATTGCTCATACACTGCCCCTCCCACTCTTTTCATCTCAGGGTCAGGGCACTGAGTGTTTTCGGAAGGCTCTTTCCTGGTTTGCTGTCAGTTTTTTGCTCGCTTGTTGTTTAGTGAGGAGAGTGCCAACTCTCTCTCTCTCTCACACACACACACGGACAGGAGCATGTCACAAACCAGGAGAGTTCCTCCGACACAGCAGCGAGTTGCAGCCATTCGAGAACGTTACAACAACCCGGAGAATGAGCCAGGGGACGTGGAACAAAGAAGTGAAGTGGAACAGCAGCTTGGAGACAAGCAGACACCGGCGGACAGCCACCAAGCTCAGCAGTAAGGACAGCAATGAGTTTACTAGTAAAACTGGTTCATTCGGAGAGGGCACACGCACACAGCAAACCAGGAAAGAGCCTTCCGAAAACACTCAGTGGGTTCGAATATTCCTTCTGGGACTATTATTGGATTGCATTCATAAAATAGTTAACTGTTGCAATCTACAGCAAAACGGACAACACCAACACAAAGTTTACGTTAAACTTTGTCGCTGTCTGTGAATTTATATAAAGGGAGAACTGAACCGACGAAGCTACTTTCAGTTTCGTTTCCTGTCGAATTGAGGTTCTCGGTGTGAAATGGTAAAGACTGTAGTTGTTGACGAGGGAGGGAGTATGTGACTGAGGCTTTCAGATTGGCTGATGTATCTTTTTTTTTCCCCCCCAGATAACAGTCTTTCACTGTGAGAGGTGGTAGCTGCATTAAGCTATTCAGCACCATTCAGCCAGACCTTGCTTGATCTGATCATCTTCAATTCCGAATTTCCCCATAATCCCTGATTTTAAAAAAATCTGACTCACCGGTTAAACACCTATTTCAGCCTTGAATATTATTAATAGTCCAGCTTTAATTGCCCTCCGCAGGAAGGATTCGCTATCCATTGAGAGGAAGTTCCTCCTCTTCTCTGTCCTAAATGTGTGACCACTTATTCTGAGATTATGCCTAGCCTGTCCCACAAGGGAGTTTCCGCATCTACCCGGCCAAGCCCGGTAAGAATCTTGGATATTTCAATAAGGTCACCTCCCATTGAAGTTTAGAAAAATGAGGAGAGGATCAACTTATCTTCATAAACTCATCCCTTCACACACACAACCTTCTCTGGACTGCCTCCAATGCCAGTATAACCTTTCCTGAGATAAGTGGACTGAAACTGTTCACGGTATTCCAGCTTTGACAAGTGCCTTGTATAGTTTTATTTTTTGTACTCCATTCCTTTGAAATAGAGGCCAGCATTGCATTTACCTTCGCTGTTACCTGATGAAAATGGATTCAACTTTTTGTAATTCATTTTCTGATTCCCCAAATATCTCTGTTCCATAGCTTTCTGCAGTCATAGAGTATAGAACAATACAGCACAGTACAGCCCTGGATGTTGTGCTGATCTTTTATCCTACTTTAAGAATAAACAAACTTACATAACTTTCATTGTACTATCTTCCATGTCCCTATCCAAGAGTCGCTTATATATCCCAAATGTATCTGACTCTACCACCACCACTGGCAGTGCCTTCCACACACCCACCACTCTCGGTGTAAAGAACCTACCTCTGACATTCCCCTAAACCTTCCTCCAATCATCTTAAAATTATGCCCCCTTGTGATAGCCATTTCCACCCTGAGAAAAATTCTCTCGCTATCCACTCTATCTGTGCCTCTTATCATCTTGTACACCTCTATCAAGTCACCTCTCATCCTTCTTCACTTCAATGAGAAAAGTCTTAGCTCTCTCAACCTTTCTTCATAAGACTTGCCCTCCAGTCCAGGCAACGTCCTGGTATATCTCCTCTGCACCCTCTCAAAAGCTTCCACATCCTTCCTATAATGAGGCAACCAGAACTCACCACAATACTCTAAGTGGTCTAACCAGGGCTCTTTGGAGCTGCAGCGTAACCTCGTAGCTCTTAAATTCAATCCCCCTGCTAATAAAAGCCAACACACCATACACCCTTTTAGTAACCCTATCAACTTGGGTGGCAACTTTGAGGGATCTATGGATATGGACCCCAAGATCACTCTGTTCCTCCACACTGCCAAGAATTCTGTCTTTAACCCTGTATTCTGTGTTCAAATTTGACCTTCCACAATGCATCACTTCACACTTTTCCAGGTTGAACTCCATCTGCCACTTATCAACCCAGCTTTGCATCCTGTCAATGTCCTGTTGTAATCTTACAACAGCCCTTCACACTAACCAACCTTTGTGTCATCAGCAAACTTAATAACCTACCCTTCCGTTTACTCGTCCAAGTCATTTATTAAAATTACAAGGAGCACAGGTTTCAGAAACGATCCCTGTGGAACAACACTGGTCACTGAGTTCCAGGCTGAATACCTTCCATCTACCACCACCCTCTGTCTTCTATGGACCAGCCAATTCTGTATCCTGACAGCCAGATTTCACTGTCTCCCTTGCCTTCTTGCTTTATGAATGAGCCTACTGTGGGGAACTGTATCAAATGCCTTGCTAAAATCAATGCATACCACGTTCACTGCTCTACCTTGTAGAGCATTGTGTTTTGTCACATCCTCAAAGAAATATGGTGTACTGGGCTTTATTGGCAGAGGAATTGAGTTCCGGAGTCCTGAGGTCATGTTGCAGTTGTATAAGACTCTGGTGAGGCCTCATCTGGAGTATTGTGTGCAGTTTTGGTCGCCATACTATAGGAAGGATGTGGAAGCTTTAGAACGAGTGCAGAGGAGGTTTACCAGGATGTTGCCTGGAATGGTAGGAAAATCTTATGAGGAAAGGCTGAGGCACTTGGGGCTGTTCTCATTGGAGAAGAGAAGGTTTAGGGGAGATCTGATAGAAGTGTATAAGATGATTAGGGGTTTAGATAGGGTAGATACTAAGAACCTTTTACCGCTAATGGAGTCAGGTGTTACTAGGGGACATAGCTTTAAATTAAGGGGTGGTAGGTATAGGACAGATGTTAGGGGTAGATTCTTCACACAGCGGGTTGTGAGTTCATGGAATGCCCTGCCCGTATCAGTGGTGAACTCTCCTTCTTTATGGTCATTTAAGCGGGCATTGGATAGGCATTTGGAAGTTATTGGGCTAGTATAGGTTAGGTAGGATTCGGTCGGCGCAACATCGAGGGCCGAAGGGCCTGTACTGCGCTGTATCCTTCTATGTTCTATGTTCTAAATCAGTATGGTCTGTGAGGCATGACCTGTCCCTCACAAAGCCATGCTGACTATCTCTAATCAAGCTATGGTTTTCCAAGTAATCCTAGATCCTGTCTCTCAAAATCTTTTCCAGTATTTGCCCACCACAGACATAAGCCTGATTGGTTTGTATTTCCCAGGATTATTCCTATTCCCTTTCTTGAACAACATTTTCCACCCTCCAATCAGCTGGCACTACTCCAGTGGGCAGTAACGACATAAAAAACATTGCCAAAAGCACAGCAATCTCCTCCCTTGCTTCCTGTAGTAAGCTTGGGTGTATCCCCTCTGGCCCATTTAAATACTTCTACTCCTTGCATTTCATATTTAACTGTTGTATAGAACATAGAAGTGTACAGCACAGGAACGGGCCACATTGGCCCATGATGTTGTACTGAACATGATGCCAAATTAAACTAATTACTTCTGGTCCATATCCTTGCATATTCATGTGCTTATCTAAAAGTTCCTTAAATACTCTATTGCCTCTGTCTCCACCTTCACTCCTGACAGCGCCTTCCAGATTCCTACCATCCTCAGTGTAAAAAAAACTTCCCCTTCACATCTCCATTGAATTTTCTCACCTTCACCTTAAATGCATGGCCACTGGTTTTAGACATTTCAATTCTGAGGGGAAAGATTCTGACCGTCAAATTATTGCATCGCATAATTTTATAGACTTCTATCACGTCTCCCCTCAGCCTCTGCTGCTGCAGAGAAAACGATCTGAATTTGTCTAGCCTCTCCTTGTAGCTTATACCCTCTAATCCAGGCAGCAACCTGGCAAACCCTGTCCAAAGCCTCCACATCCTTCCTGTGATGTTATATGAGCAGAACTGAATGCAATACTCTGTGTGGCCTAACTAAAGTCTTATACCATCACCAGTTCTCATCTATTTTTGTCATTCATAAACTTGACTATAGTGCATTCACATACCTCATCCAAGCCATTAATCTACATTGTAAATAAATGTGGCCTCAGCCCTGTTGCACTCCGCTGGTTACAAATTGTCATCCTGAAGATACTCCCCTTATCCCTTTATATGTCTTCAATTCATCAGCTATTCCTCTATCCAAGATTATATTAAGGGCGGCACGGTGGCACAGTGGTTAGCACTGCTGCCTCACAGCATTAGGGTCTCAGTTTCAATCTCAGCCTTGGCTGACTGTCTGTGTGAAGTTTACACATTCTCCCTGTGTCTGTGTGGGTTTCCTCCGGGTGCTCCGGTTTCCTGCCACAGTCGAAAAATGTGCAGGTTAGGTAGATTGGCCATGCTAGATTGCCCATAGTGTTAGGTGCATTAGTCAGAGGGAAATGGGTCTGGGTGGGTTACTTTTCGGAGGGTCGGTGTGGACTTGTTGGGCTGAAGGGCCTGTTTCCACACTGTCGGGAATCTGATCTAAATATTCTATCACCAATCAATGCTCCCTCTAATATTTTTTTTCTGCTCCAAGTACTATACATGACATGGGCTTCTGGGATCAGAAGGCAATGCAATGGCATGCAAAGAAGCTCCCGGTGAACTATGCAGCAGTTTAGAGGGAATATTGCTCTCAATTCCATGGACTCTAATTGGGTAGCCTTCTGTGCTTTGAGAATGGAGGCAACTTTCCACACTGTAAGTAATCTAATCTAATCTAATCTAATAAGGAGTGTAGAGTGTGGTGCTGGAAAAGCACAGCAGGTCAGGCAGCATCTGAGGAGCAGGAGAATCAACGTTTTGGGTATAAGCCCTTCATCAGGAATGGCAACATAGGGAGTTGTGAATAAGGGGAGCTGGAGGCAAATGGGACAAGACAGCTCTCTAAAGGAGAAATGCAGCAAAAGCTTTCAACTCTGTCACAGCATGTGCACTGTAAAGACACCACCACCTTTCCCCAGCACCTTGTGGTGCTGTTATCAGACATGTTTCAGCATCAAGGAGCCACATTCTGAGCAGGGACCAATGGCTCAGTCAAGGAGCATCTTAAAGGGAGAGGAAGAGAAGTGGAGAAGACTGGGGAGAGAATTCTGGGACTGGCAGTGAAACAGTGGAGTAATGGAAATCGGTAAAGGTTACATTTTTATTTCAGTTGGGTACATGAACAGGAAGAATTTAGAGGGGCAAATGGAACTAGGTCAGACTGGGATGTCTGGTCAGCATGGATGAGTTGGACCAAACCATCTGTTTCTATGCTGTATGAGTATTTATATAGCAGGTTGTAAATTTGCTTGCTGAGTTAGTTTGCTCTCAGATGCTTCATCACTATCCTAGGTAACATCACCAGTGAGCCTCTGTTGAAGCACTGGTGTGCTGTCCTATTTTTTATTTATGTGTCTTGGTCTGTTTAGTTAGATGATATCATTTCAAAGGTTGGTAACTGGGGTCCAAATTCGAGATGTTTGTTGATGGAGTTCCGGTTTGAATGTCAGGCCTCTGGGAATTCCCATGCGTGTCTCTGTTTAGCCTGTCCTAGGATGGATGCATTGTCCCAGTCGAAGTGGTGTGTGAGGATACTAGTGATAGCTGGTCATGTCTTTTGGTAGCCAGTTGTTGTTCGTGTATCCTGGTGGCTAGTTCTCGCGTGTCTGTCTGATGTAGTGTTTGTCACTGTCCTTGCACGGTATTTTGTAAATGACATTTGTTTTGCTGGTTATTGGTATCGGGTCCTTTCGATTCACCAGGAAGTGGGAGTAGTCTAGTCATTATTTCCAAGATGTCTTTGATGTATGGTAGTGTTGTTAGAGTCTCTGAGTGTGTTGTGTCTTCTTGTTTGGGTTTGTTGTTTAAGAATCAGCGAACTGTATATGTTGGGTACCCATTGTTCTTGAACACACTATAGAGGTATTTTTCTTCTGCTGCTCATCATTCCTGGGTGCTGCAGTGTGTTGTGGCCCATTTAAATAATGTCCAGATGTAGCTCCATTTGTGGGTGTTGGGATGATTGCTCCTGCAGTTGAGTATC
Source organism: Hemiscyllium ocellatum (assembly GCF_020745735.1). Classification (NCBI taxonomy): domain Eukaryota; kingdom Metazoa; phylum Chordata; class Chondrichthyes; order Orectolobiformes; family Hemiscylliidae; genus Hemiscyllium; species Hemiscyllium ocellatum. The sequence goes on from NC_083412.1 coordinate 6,848,165, forward strand.
TGCTCTGTGAGTGTCGCTTTCCTCTAGACGCTGGTCACAGCTCTCCATTGACTGTTTGGTCCACTGTGACACCTAGAAAGGGTAGTCTGTTGTTGTTCTCCTCCAGTTTGGTGAAATTCCTGTCAGTAAGGATGTTGTCAATGATATTGTAGGTTTCCTCTTTCACCATGAACAGCTGCCTAAGGGACCAGCTGGGCTTTAAGGGTGTGATGGTATCTCTGCCAGTGCAGTGCCCATTCAGCACTGCACCGGAACATTAACCTGGAGAGTCTGCAGTAGGCACCACCTGGTGACTGCAGAGAGCCTCCCATTAAGTTTTCAGAGAGGGATGGGGAAATCCTCTAACTAATGCAGAGCATTTGTCTGGAATGCACTGCCAGGGTGCTGGTGGAGGCAGATACAATAGGAGCATTTAGGGATTTTTAAGTAAGCTTGTGAATGTGCAAGGAATGGAGGGACATGGACTAACGGCAGGGAGAAGGGATTAGTTTCTTTGATGTTATGCTCAGTACAACATCATGGGCTGAAGGGCCGTGTATTATGAATAGAATAAGCCTGGGGGTAAAAACAGAACATGGCAACGTGTCTGTATGATCGTATCAAACACTCAATTGGCAAATGGTATGTTTGATGCCATTGTGATGTGTAAAGATGGGGAAGGGAATAGTAGGTGGATCCCAGTGTCTGTGCACTGGGACAGTGGTGGAGATGGTGTTAAGTAATGCACTGCCTGGAAATGTGGTGGAGGCAGGTTTTATTGAGACACTTGAGGGCACTAGTGGTTATTTGGATAGAAATGGTGAGCAGGGATATGAGGAAAAAGGCAGGAGGTTGGTAGGTTAAGAAAACCGATGCACTGTGATTCTATATAGGTGGCAGTGATCGACTCTGTTGAAGATTTTGAGATTCTAAGAATGACGGAATGAAAAGCTATCTGAACAAGCGAGTGAAACTGACGGATGAGTGTTGAATATAATTTATTTTATACCTAGTGTTCTTGAACTGTGACTACTTTGGCATAGTCATGGAAGGAAGTATAGACAAATATTTAGAGCAGATAAATCCAACTCTAGTTGGTATCTTGTGCACAGATTGTGGCATTGTTATACAGGAAAGGCACAAATGGAAAAGACAGGTGATTCAGCCTAGCCATGTTGGTGCAAGCCACGTGTGAACAACTGGTTATAAAGTTTACTGACACACCCTGTTTCCATTATGCAAATGACCTCACAATGAAGGGAATTTCTGGTTGTAAAAGTAATCTTGGGAAGTTGGCTGACATACTAAGTAATAAACCCTGTTTTGATAATGTAGGAGTATTAGGTAAGCAGTGACCAGCACAAGGAAATGAAACTTGAGGAAACAAGTCTCAGTTAGAAGTCTCAGATTATGGGGCAGTGTGATGGAAGTGATGAAAGGAACAAGATCGATGTTTTGATGTTGCTGAGACATGAACTCCTGTTAAAGCTGAATGTTTTCTGTGTAATTTATGCTTGTTAAGAGCTGAGATTACTGTGGCTTCTGCCTCAGAAGGCGATGATGTCCTGAGGAGCTGGTTTCTTCAAGAGACAAGATCAAAACTCACACAACACCAGGTTATAGTTCAATGGATTTATTTGAAAACACCAACATTCAGAGTGCTGCTCCTTATTCAGGTGTCGGAGAGGAAAATATCACAGGCTCATACTATTCATGCAGGCGAACTGAACACACCTAAGATGGCTCTTAAACCTTTAATCAGTTAGACTGGAGGTGCAGGTTTTGATTGATTTAACATGCAAATGCCAGAATTTCTTTCAAGTCACTGCCCTGAGACAATTTAAGGTGTTATCAGTATAAGGGAGGTGCCACCTCCAGCCAGACAATGTATTTTAGACATGGAGTATTGTTTGGAGTATGTCTGTTTCTTTTATTTACAAAGGAGGAGTTTATAAAATGTAACATTGTCTAAAAATTGTGTGTTATTTGAACAAACTTTTCTGTACCTGCAAATACAAATCTGCTAATGCAAATTCACACCACGGATTTATATGTGCGTGTGAGAGAGGGGGAGTGTGTATATATGCGAGGGAAGAGAGAGTGTGTATGAGTGGGAGGGAATCTATGCATCTGACAGAGTGTGCGTATGTGTGAGAGAAGGGCTGTGTGAGTGCGAGCACATAGTGTAGTGATTTCACGTGCAGTGCAACATGACCTCAAGATCCCAGTTGAGGTTGTCCTCATGGGTACTGAACATGGCTTGGCTACACTGTATTGTTGTGTACCCCAAAGTCCACCTTGGAGGACATTTACCCTAAGATCCAAGGCTGAATATCCTTGACAACTGAAGTACTGCCTCACTGGGAGGGAAGGTTCCTATCTGGCGATTTTTTTGTGCAGTGTCCATTGATCCGTGTTCGTAGCGCCTGTCTGGTTTCCACCTGGGATAGATACTATCTGATCCTGGGGACTTATCTATCTTAATGCTCTTCAAGAGATCCAACAACACTTCTTTCTTGATCACAAAATGCCTTAACATAATAGCATGCTCCACACAAAACTTCTTTATCCTCCTTATCCTTCTCCTGGCCAAATACGGACATAAAGTATTCACTTAGGATCTCACCCACATCCTCTGCCTCCAAGCACAAGTTCCCTCTATACTTGAATGGTCCTACCTTCTCCCTAATTATCCTCTTGATTTTAATGTGTGTATAGAATGTCTTGGAGTTCTCTGTGACACTACTTGCCAAGGTCATTTCATGGCCCCTTCTTGCTTTCCTAATTCCCAGCTTGAGTACTTTCCTGTTTTCCTTATATTCCTCACTGGGTCTGTCCAATTTTAGCTTCCTAAACCTTCTTTTTCTCTTTTGACTAAGCTTACATCTTCCCTCAGTATCCAACGCTCCCTTACCTTGCCATCCTTGTCCTTCCTCCTTATTGGAACTTGCTGGTCCTGAACTATCACCAGCAGGTCTTTAATTTTGAGATGTCAAATATGGATTTGCCTGATAACTGTTCCTCCCAATTAATACTCCCGGGCTCCTGCCTAATACTGACTGCTTCCCCAGTTCAGTTCCTTGCACAAGGTCCTGAGTTATTCTTATATATATATTAACATTAATAATACGTTTTCAATAGTGGACATGGGAGAGCAGCACAACACTAGACATTGATTCTTACTTAGTTACTGGTATGTGGAGGTCTCAGCAATACCACATGAGCAGTCACAGTCTCCCACTAGGGCAAGGATCCTCGTATACAGAGAGAAGTTGAATGTTGAACATCTCACCTCTTGTATTGGCTCCCTCTACGCCATTGTGGATTGCTTTTTCTCCTGGAATCAGACTGCATGAAATGAAAGTGGCTGGCACAGCTGTTAGTGCAGATGTTGGTGGGCAGCTGAGTTGGTTCTGTATATATGTTGTCTCGGTTGCTCACTCTTGTTCAGTCTTTGTTTATCTTTCTCCCCCTCTTACCCACACACTCTGTCAGGTGTGAACGAGTGAGGGAAGATGCTGCAGGTAATCTGAGGGAGAGCAGAATATTTGCTGGGAGGTGGTGCGGGAGCAGCGTATAAGTTTGAGGTATCACAAGAGGAGTGTGGCATTTGCTCTTGATGAGTACAGAAGGTCAATGACTGAGTGGCATTGCGAGATGGTCCTCTGGAATGAGGAATGGACGCAACCTCAGCCCAGACCAGTGGAATCTGGTGCCATTGTCTAATTTGGTGGTTCTGAGGGAAGAGGATGTCCCTTTTCTCTCTGCTATGCCATCAACCAGCACCTTCAGGTCCTGTCAGCAAATTTTGTTGCCAACTTGCTTCTGTTTGCCATCTCAAGGGCATCACTGCAATAATGAACTGCAGCTCCTGGCTGATGTTACAGTAGATTAGAACAAAGAACATTACAGCACAGGAACAGGCCCTTCAACCCTCCAAGCCTGTACCAATCCAGATCCTCTATCTAAACCTGCTGCCTATTTTCGAAAGGCCTATATCCCTCTGCTACTGCCCATTCGTGTATCTGGATTAGAGTGGTGCTGGAAAAGCACAGCAGGTCAGGCAGCATCAGAGGAGCAGGTACACCTTAAGTGACGCTATTGTTCCCGCCCCTACCACCTCTGCTGGCAATGTGTTCTAGACATCCCACCACACACTGTGTAAAGAACTTTCCACTCATATCTCCCTTAAACTTTTCCCCTCTCACTTTGAATTCATGACCTTTAGTAATTAAGTCCCCCAGTCTGCAGAAAACTTCTTGTTATCCACTTTCTCTGTACTTCTCATGATTTTGTATACATCAATCAGATCTCCCCTCAACCTCCATCTTTCAAATGAAAACAATCTGAATCTATTCAACCTCTCTTCATAGCTAGCACCCTCCATACCAGGCAACATCCTGATGAACCTCCTCTGCACCATCTCCAAAGCATCCACATCCTTTTGGTAATGTGGCCACCAGAACTGTACGCAGTATTCTAAAGATTGCCAAACCAAAGTCTGATACACCTGTTACACGACCTGCCAACTCTTGTACTCAATACCTCGGCCGATGAAGGAAAGCATGCCGTATGCCTTCCTGACCGCTCTATTGGCCTGCATTGCCACCTTCATGGTGCAATGGACCTGAACACCCAGATCTCTCTGTACATCAATTTTTCCCAGGGCTTTTCCATTTACTCTATAGTTCACTCTTGAATTGGATCTTCCAAAATGCATCACCTCACACATGTACAGATTGAACTCCATCTGGCATTTCTCTGCCCAACTCTCCAAAATATTTATATTCTGCTGTATTCCCTGACAGTCCCCTTCACTAACTGCTACTCCACCAATTTTAGTGTCATTTGCAAACTTGCTAATCAGACCACCTATACTTTCCTCCAAATCATGTATGTATCTCATAAACAGCAGTGGTCCCAGCATGGATCCCTGCGGAACACCACTAGCTACTGTTCTCCATTTTGAGAAACTCCCTTCCACTACTACTCTGTCTCCTGTTGCCCAGCCAGTTCTCTATCCATCTAGCTAGTACACACCAGACCCCATGTGACTTCACCTTATCCATCAGTCTACCATGGGGAACCTTTCTAAATGCCTTACCTAAAGTCCATGTCCATGACATCTACAGCCCTTCCCTCATCAATTGAATTTGTCACTTCCTCAAAAAATTCTATTAAGTTGGTAAGATATGACCTTCCCTGCACAAAACACTGTTTCCTGTCACTGCCCATTTTCTTCCAAATGGGATTAGATCCTATCCCTCAGTATCTTCTCCAGCAGCTCCCCTACCATTGATGTCAGGTTCACCAGTCTATAGTTAGCTGGATTATCCCTGCTCCCCTTCTTCAACAAGGGAGCAACATTTGCAATTCTCCAGTCCTCCAGCTCCTCATCTGTGTTCAAGAATGCTGCAAAGACATCTGTTAAGGTCCCAGCTATTTCTTCTCTCGCTTCCCTCAGTTACCTGGGATAGATCCCATCCGGACCTGGGGACATCTCCACCTTAATGCGTTTAGAATATCCAACACTTCCTCCCTCCATTTGCCAACTTGACCTAGAGTAACCAAACACCTATTCCTAACCTCAACAGCCGTCATGTCCCTCAGTATTCATTAAGAATCTCACCCATAAATTCCATCCTGTGTCCTTGAGTGGGCCAACCCTTTCTCTAGTTACCCTCTTGCTCCTTATATATGAATAAAAGGCTTTGGGATTTTCCTTAACCCTTTTTGCCCTCTTAATTTCTAATTTCAGATTGGTCCTACATTCCTGATATTCTTCCAAAGCTTTGTCTGTCTTCAGTCACCCAGACCTTATGTACTCTTCCTTTCTCCTCCTAGCTAGTCTCTCAATTTCACCAGTCATCCATAGTTCCTTAATCTTGCCATTGCTATCCCTCATTTTCACAGGCACTCGTCTCTCCAGCATTCTAATCAACCTCTCTTTAAAAGCCTCCCACATATTGAATGCGGATTTACCTACAAACAGCTGCTGCCAATCTGCATTACCCGCCTTCCCCCAATCTTGTCTTTATCCAGGAGTATTCTAAAACTTACGGAATGGTGAACACTATTCTCAAAGTAATCCCCTATTGAAACCTCAACCACCAGGTCCAGTATGGCCCCTTCCCGAGTTGGACTATTTACATACTGCTCTAGAAAACCCTCCTGGATGGTCCTTACAAATTCTGCTCCATCTAGACCTCTAACACTAAGTAAATCTCCGTCAATGTTGGGAAAATTAAAAGCTCCTGTCACCACCACCCTGTTGCTCCTACATCTTTCCATAATTTGTTTGCATATTTGTACCTCGATCTCATATTTGTACCTCGATCTCACGCTCGCTGTTGGGAGGCCTGTTGTACAGCCCCAACATTGTTACCGCACCCTTCCTATTTCTGAGCTGTGCCCATATTGCCTCACTGCTCGAGTCCTCCACAGTGCCCTCCTTCAGCACAGCTGTGATATCCTCCCTGACCAGTAATGCAACTCCTCCACCATTTTTACCTCCCTCTCTATCCTGCCTGAAGCATCGTTATCCTGGGATATTTGGTTGAGAGTGTAGTGCTGGAAAAGCACAGGAGGTCAGGCTGCATTGATTCTCCTACTCCTCAGTTGTTGCCTGACCTGCTGTGCTTTTCCAGCACCACACACACTCGACTTTGATCTCCAGCATCTACAGTCCTCGCTTTCTCCCTGGGATATTTTGTTGCCAATCATGCCCTTCCCTCAACCAAGTTTTGGTAATAGCAATAACATCATACTCCCAGGTACTAATCCAAGCCCTCAGTTCATCTGCCTTGCCTACTACACGTCTTGCATTAAAACAAATGCACCTCAGACAACCAGTCCCTTTATGTTCATCGTGTGCTCCCTGCACAGCTTCACTGAAGCTCAGAGAATCCCGGGAAGTTCTGGCAATGACGAGTGCTTACATCTGTGGCAAGAGAGAAGAAATGGCCTAGTGATGGGCCACTGGGGTGTGGTGTACGGGGAATCGAGTGCAAACACTTACTAGAGCTCACAGAAAAACCATACGTGACACCTTTGGTCAAATGCAGCCCTCGGTGAGACCGCTCTGAGGCAGTTCACACTATTAACCATCAAATCAGCAAACAATTTATTCCACATTGCTAAATTTCAGCAATACAAAAGCTTGAATCCACAGATATTGTGGGAAAGAATACTTAATAAATACAAAATGTTTATAAATCACGTTCAAGTGAGCACAGAACTAACATGAATTTGTCAAATAATTTCTAATTGTTAAACTGCTTCCACTTCTTCAGCCATTAAAGCTTTTTAGAAACCTTGGAGATGCCCTGAGGTTGAACTTACAAATAATGTTTGTCCCTTTTAAATTACAGCAGAGAAGGATATTCAGTGGTTACACCAATCGAGAGCAGGCGATCACGTCTGCAAATGAGTAAGTATTTAACAAACAGATATGGTGATTTTATTTTTAATTCAATTAACCTGGTACTTCGTGTTTTAGTCCCTTCCAGACACCAGTTCTGTCCTGGCGGGCTTCCCATTGTGTACTTCAGTGTATAAACTGCTGCTTTCTTTCTCCCAACTCTCAGCAGATCTGGGTTTGCTAACATCATTGTGGTCCCCAGTCCAGGAAGCACTTCACATTTAAAATTCTCACTCTCACTGTCACTCTTATGCCTTCCCTATATTCCTATAATCTCTTCCAGATCTTCAACCTGCTGAGAGTTCAGAGTTCTCCATCAATGACCAGTTCTGAATCGTTTTAATTCACGTTTGCAAGAATTGCAAAGTCAAATTGTGGCAATGAGGATTATAGTGAGCAGAAGCCACAGGCTAGCCTGTTGTCTCTATTCAGTAAATCGTGACGTGCTGATTTATCTGGCTTGTGCTATGAGCCACAGGTTAACACTGTTCCTCTCTTCTAGTGGCAAACAAGGAACTGGAGGATCTGAGGAAGTGGAAGGAAGCTAACAGGCTTGGTCCAATCAACTTAACTCCCATGCAATTAGGTAAGAGATTTTTGCAATTTGTTTGCAGGTTATGGGCATTGCTAGCTAGACTGATGTTTATTGGCCATCCCTGATTTCTCTGGATAACATAGTGCTGAGCTGCCATCTTGGACTGTGGAAGCTTATTTAGTTTGGGTTAGGGTAGGAGTTTCTAGGATTTTGACCCAGCAACATTGAAGGAATGACGATACATTTCCAGGACAGGATAGCGAGTGGCTTGGAGGGAAACCTACATGTGGAATGTTCCCAAGCAGCTCCTGTACTTGCCCTTCCAGCTGGAAGTGGACATGGGTTTAGAAGGTTCTGTCTTGGTAGAGTTTTTGCAGTGCAACTTGTGGATATTGGTAGTGAGATGTAACTGAGCATTGTTGGTGGAGGGAGTGGATGTCGAAGGCAATGGGGTACCCAATCAAGCAGGCTGCTTTGTCCTCAATGATGTCAAGTTATTAGAACAACACCCTTCCAGGCAAGTGGGCAACTGTCGTGATCCCAGCTGATGTTTTTGGAAATGTCCGATCTCAGACTGAAATCTAGCTGGAAGATCATGGTTTAATTTGGTTGTAATGGGGCAGATTCTGACTGAAACATGATAACGGCTTATGCCCGAAACGTCGAATCTCCTGTTTCTTGGATGCTGCCTGACCTGCTGCACTTTTCCAGCAACACATTTTCAGCTCCGATCTCCAGCATCTGCAGTCCTCACTTTCTCCTGAAACATGATAAGTCTCATTATTAAAACGAAGTTTTTGTAATTTCACAAAAGATGATAGAATAGACTCAAACCAATTACACAACACAATTTTAGAGTTGTTGACATATACAGTAAAATGAAATCCCAAAATATACCTTTACCGATCCTGAAAGCACCCCAGTGCAGCACTCACATGAGAGAAGAATCCCTCTAACTCTCCAATACATTTAATTTAACTGCAATTTTAATATCCCGTCTGTATGGCCTTTTCTTGGGGCTTTCATACTCCTAAGTTTATATATTCCAGGTTCAAATAATCTTCTAAAAGGTTTTATTTAGACACTCCTGGTCTGGAACTATTGCTCAGCTCATTGCTGTAATATAATCTGTTTTTTTACTATCTTCTCCCTTTCTCAAGAGCACAGCTGTGCATGTCTATCTTCTTCTAAGTACTTTTGCAGACCTGCCTCAAGCTGAACCAAACCTTATTTTCAAGTGATGGGTGCTTTCCCCTAAGCTTAAAGTCTAGACATTTTTAATAGCAATGCTGATACACAATTATTTACCTTACAAATTGGAAACTGAGAAGTAATGTGCACAGACATCCATTAGTTCTGATCTTCATCTCTATCAAGATTCTTTATAAGAAATCACCATGACTACACAAATACTTACTCATTTATCATTAAACTCTTTCAGACACACAGAAAAATCCACATATAAAAATTCAAACATCTAAACTTAACTGATATTAAAATAGATATAAATCTCTCACCCTGTATCTCACAACATACTCCTGACTTTTGCCTTCTGGATTGTGGACAGGTTCTGGGGACTCGGGTGAGTTATTCACTGCAGGTATCCTATCCGGATACTTGCTCTTGTAGCCATACTATTTGTATAGCTTTATAGCCCAGGTAGAAATCAACTAGGTAAAAACAATGACTGCAGATGCGGGAAACCAGATTCTGGATTAGTGGTGTTGGGAGAGCACAGCAGTTCAGGCAGCATCCGAGGAGCAGTAAAATCGACATTTCGGGCAAAAGCCCTTCATCAGGAATAAAGGCAGAAAGCCTGAAGCGTGGAGAGATAAGCTGGAGGAGGGTGGGGGTGGGGAGAGAGTAGCATAGAGTACAATAGGTGACTGGGGGAGGGGGTGAAGGTGATAGGTCAGGGAGGAGAGGGTGGAGTGGATAGGTGGAAAAGGAGGTAGGCAGGTAGGACAAGTCCGGACAAGTCATGGGGACAGTGCTGAGCTGGAAGTTTGGAACTAGGGTGAGGTGGGGGAAGGGGAAATGAGGAAACTAGTGAGGTGGCGGAAATGTCAGCAGATGATTTGGTTTATGTGAATTGTTACGGTTGGAGGACTGGGGTTTGAGGATGGAGGTGCAGGATGTGGACGAGATGCATTGGAGGGAATCTTTAACCATGTGGGAAGGGAAATTGTGGTCTCTAAAGAAGGAGGCCATCTGGTATGTTCTGTGGTGGAACTAGTCCTCCTGGGAGCAGATACGGCGGAGGTGGAGGAATTGGGAATACGGGATGGCATTTTTGCAAGAGGTAGGGTGGAAAGAGGTGTAATCCAGGTAGCTGTGGGAGTCGGTGGATTTGTAAAAAATGCCAGTGTCAAGTCAGTCGTCATTTATGGAGATGGAGAGATCCAGAAAGGGGAGGGAGGTGTCAGAGATGGTCCAGGTAAATTTAAAGTCAGGGTGGAATGTGTTGGTTTTTCACCAACCGTAACAAAGACAGAACGCCCCTGATGCTCACCTTCCACCCTACAACCTTCGCATAAACCAAATCATCCGCTGACATTTCCACCACCTCCAAAAAGACCCCACCACCAGGGACATATTTCCCTCCCCACCCCTTTCCACCTTCCGCAAAGACTGTTCCCTTCGTGACTACCTGGTCAGGTCCACGCCCCCCTACAACCCACCCTCCAATCCTGGCACCTTCCCCTGCTACCGCAGGAACTGCAAAACCTGTGCCCAGACCTCCTCCCTCACCTCTATCCAAGGCCCTAAAGGAGCCTTCCACATCCATCAAAGTTTTATCTGCACATCCACTAATATCGTTTATTGAATCCGTTGCTCGCGATGCGGTCTCCTCTACATTGGGGAGACTGGGCGCCTCCTAGCAGAGCGCTTTAGGGAACATCTCCGGGACACCCGCACCAATCAACCACACCGCCCTGTGGCCCAACATTTCAACTCCCCCTCCCACTCAGCTGAGGACATGTAGGTCCTGGGCTTCCTTCACCGCCGTTCCCTCACCACCAGACGCCTGGAGGAAGAACGCCTCATCTTCCGCCTCGGAACATTTGAACCCCAGGACATCAATGTGGACTTCAACAGTTTCCTCATTTCCCCTTCCCCCACCTCACCCTAGTTCCAAACTTCCAGCTCAGCACTGTCCCCATGACTTGTCCTACCTGCCTATCTTCTTTTTCGCCTATCCACTCCACCCTCCTCCCTGACCTATCACCTTCATCCCATCCCTCACTCACCTATTGTACTCTATCCTACTTTCTCCTCACCCCCACCGTCCTCCTAGCTTATCTCTCCACGCTTCAGGCTCTCTGCCTTTATTCCTGATGAAGGGCTTTTGCCCGAAACGTTGATTTTACTGCTCCTTGGATGCTGCCTGAACTGCTGTTCTCTTCCAGCACCTCTAATCCAGAAACAGCCCAGGTAGAAAGCCAACTTAGGGCAGCATGGTGGCTCATTGGTTAGCACTGCTGCCTCACAGTGCTAGGGACCCATATTCAATTCTGCCCTTGGGTGACCATCTGTGTGGAGTATTCTCCCCGTGTCTGTGTGGGTTTCCTCCAGGTGCTCCAGTTTCCTCCCATAGTCCAAAGATGTGCGGTTAGGTGGTTTGGCCATGCTAACTTGCCCATAGTGCCCAGAGGTTTATAGGCTTAGGTGGGTTAGCCATGTGAAATGCAGGGTTACAGGGATAGGGTGGAAATGGGGAGATTTTGTTCAGAAGATCAATGTGGATGTGATGGGTTGCTTTAACACTGAAGTGATTCTGTGAACTTCAGAGCTCGGCCAAATAATTTGAAGTGAACAGTTCGCAGGGAAAATCTCCCGCGATTTAATAATCACACCTGATTATTACTGATGCATCAAATTCAACCCATCTTCACAATGTCCTGCACTTTGTGGAGTAAACCATAGATTGCCCATCAGATCATCCATACATCTCAAAATATCAGTTTTATTGATTGTATGCTGATCACCAAGCCAAGGGAAACGATCTCCATGACAACCTCCACCTTCAATCCCCTTATACCTATATATAGAATCAGGGTAGGACCTCTTGTTATTTACAGCTTACAATCAGCAATTTATTTGAACTGTTGAATTTCAAGAAATGTTTAACCAACAACCTTTACTATTATATGGAGATATTAATGTGAATTTCCCAATATTTATGATTAATGAGGATGATAATGAATGGGATTAAGATAGCAATATCCTAATGTTCCTGGAAGATTTCCTGGAAGAAACATCAGTTATAGGTATGGGCACCCATCAGAAGCAATTAATCTAGAATCCTTTGGTTAATGGGAATCAACTCCCCATTTGGAATTTTCCCAACAACTTGTCCAGTAACTGGTTCAACCGTATCAATCTTTACTATCCCTCTTCTAGATCCTAAACACCTATCAACTTGCCACTTGTTCCCACAATCACTCCTGCAAGCCTAACTAAACAATTTTAATCATCTCATAGCCAAAATATGTTCCCGAACCCTCCTGACTGCTTTGACAAAGTATCAGATGAACTCTGACCATTTGTGGAATCTTTGGACTCTCTATCTGACTCGCTTTCTGTAAAATCAGTGTTGAAGGACCAGACAAAGAAGAATCAAACTGGGAATTAGAAGGATGAATATAGGGATTACATGGTTCTGACATAATATGATTACACTGAACACTATATACCTTCGTTTGGTTTATATAAAACCATCCAGTTTTCCCAGAATCCAGTAACACTTCATACACTGAAGGACTTATTTTATCTAGAATGAGGTCCATAATATCTAGGTGACAACTGTACCTGGTTGATGAACTCAACGCATAATCTGTTGTCCCACCTCATACTCTGTAGAATTTACTTTACCATCAATATAAGCCCTGCTCAGTTTCCTTTTGTATCCCAGGTTCAGAAAAGTTCAACTCTAAAAGAGATTTGATTTCTCCTCATGAACTGTCCTGTCACCAAAACGTACGGTAAATCAAGTTGAACTAGAAAAGTATAAAATACAAATATTAGAATAAATGTTCCATGTAAAATTGTTTTGCTGTATGGTCTTCATATATTTTTTTAAAAAGTACGATCCATCTAAGTTTAAATATTGAGGATGATAGCAGTATGGAACCTTTGTTCCTAAGTAGGGTCATAATATCTTGTATTACTTGAGTGGTAAAATGAATGCCTTTATCTGATTTGATACTACATGGAACTGCCAATTTAGTAAATATTTATAATAGGATATTAACTGTTGCTTGTGTTGTGCTGCGTATGGTCATGAATTTACTGAAAGTATCAATCACCACAGTGGTATATCAGTATCCTCCCTGACATGGTGGCATAGGATCAAAATGATCTATCTGCACATTAGTCCAAGACCTTCAACTGGTCTTGTCTGCCTCGATTCCCTGTTAATCACATACCTATCAGGGTTATGTCGGTGACTGACTGAGTCCTCACCTTCCATGCAAAGAGTGGTCACAGGATTCATTAGGACAGGGGCAAGTTTTGGGGCACTGAAGGATTTAGTGCCTCTGGAAAGGGAAATGGGGTTTCCCCAGTTGTCATCACATGCAGCAGACTGCCTGGCATTCTCTTCTAGCTCTCCCCAGCCACTTCATAATCACCATCGCCCATAGACTGAACAAGCCCAAAAACAACACACCATTTGTATTGACAGCTGAGATTTTAGTTTATTGGCCTCTTGCAGGCACTTTGAGTGATCAGCTATAGTTTTGATTCTCTTTGCCTATTTGGTATTGCACATTAACAGCAGCCTGTAAAGTAATGCATCTTGCATTCCATTCTTTCACAGCCTGCCTGGTCACATCCCATTCACTGTTTGCACACTGTACTTCTTGGTAAGCTTTCTCACATTGAGTCTGAAACTGGCCCCTGTGCAACACATTTATCTGACACCTTTACTCCTGTGCTGCCATTCCTCCATATAATCTTTCCATCTCTCCATATTACTGTTCATTTTCCTCACATAACATTTCAATATCTTCATGTAATTTCTTATTTCATAACTCTCTGCCCCTTGACTGCTCCAAACAACTGACTGTTGCTGTAGCCTGACTAAGCTTAGAAGCAGCTGAAAATGTGTTGCTGGAAAGGTGCAGCAGGTCAGGCAGCATCCAAGGAGCAGGAGAATCGACGTTTTGGGCATAAGCCCTTCTTCAGGAATTTTTGATGCTACCTGACCTGCTGCGCCTTTCCAGCAACACATTTTCAGCTCTGATCTCCAGCATCTGCAGTCCTTACTTTCTCCTATAAGCTTAGAAGCATATTCCCCTTGTTCTGTGCTTCTTCCCAGTATCTATGACCTGCATTTCCCAGACCCAGTAATAATTTACTGCAATGCTCAATCCACTTAGATTACATTTTTAAAAAATTCGATACTTTTAGTAACTCTTCCCATTCTTGACAATCTGCCTTTTTTTGTTTACATTTTAGGGGACTTCTAAGGGAAACAAGAAACACTCAAATTCATTTCAAATTCTGCAGTTTGCCACACTCAGCAATCAGCTGATTTATTTCCAATTACTGATCAAACCACCTCTATCATACAAGACTAGCGAGTTTGACTTTGGAGCCGTTTAAAGTCACTTCTTTAAAGTCCACAGGATGCCAAAAACCGTTGCCCAAAAAGGAGTACACAAACCATTTACTGAGGATTCCCTTGTGTGACAGACAAAAGACAGGCAACTGACTCAATCTTAACTAAAAAATCCTTTCGTTATTTAACTCTAAGTCTAATCAATTTGAAACATACATTCATTGCAATATTAACTTCTTATTTCATCTAACTTCATCTCACTTCATTTAACTTCACTTTATCTTACTTTACTTAAACCACATTTAACTCTAACTCTTACTTTCACTCAAGTACGTTTGACTTGAATCAAATCCAGTCCTGATTCAAGTAAAGTGGCTAACGTTGTTCTCTGTGAATGTTCAGTTTCATGGATCTTTGTTTTCCCGGAAAGTAACTTCAAGGCACATACTTTTGTGGTCTCAAAGGCTTCTCTCGAGGGAAAAAAAAATGTTTTTGTTCCGTTCACTTTTCTGAAAGTGTGCTCCTTTCCCCTGGCACTCAGCCGATGAATTGTTCAAAGCCTGATCGCATTGTTTGATCACAGCTAATGGAATTTACTGGTAAACAACTCTCAAAAGTGTCAACAAGTCATAAATAGTGACATTCTATGCTCCATATAAAGATGGTTGGTCAGTGCAGGAAACTGCAGGTCACAGGAGGTCCAGCATCTTTAACTGAGGTCAAAGTTTGAACAAGCTTGACCAAAATTCCCAGCGTCTGGATTAGTGGTGTTGGCAGAGCACAACAGTTCAGCCAGCATCCAAGGAGCAGCGAAATCGACGTTTCGGGCAAAAGCCCTTCATCAGGAATGGGCTTTTGCCCAAAACGTCGATTTCGCTGCTCCTTGGATGCTGCCTGAACTACTGTGCTCTTCCAGCACCACTAATCCAGATGCTGGTTTCCAGCATCTGCAGTCATTGCTTTTATCTCAAAATTCCCAGCATGATGATTGTCGCTCTGAAACCGTCTCATAGCCTTTCCTGCTACTGGCCACCTCATCACAAGGAACAGCAACAATGTGGATACAAAATTGGCTGAGTGATAGGAATCAGAAAAACAGTCATTGATTTTTTTTTCAGGCTTGAGGCAAATTTGTAGTGGAGTTCCTCAGGGATTGATGTTGGCATCCTTGTTTTTCCTGATTTATATATTTAATCATCAAGACCTTTGTGCAGGGACAATTTTGAAAGTTGCAGATAACACAAAGCTTGGAAGCATCATAAACGCACAGGCTATCCTTAATTAACCTACTTTAGACCATGTTACTATTTAATCTTGTCCCAAATCGTTTCTAGAAATTTTGCAACTACTGACTTAAAATGACTGCTCTGCTATGCAATTGAACTTCTCTTTACAGCCTTTTTTAAACAAGTAATGTTTGTAATTCTTTCATCCTCTGGTACTGCCCCTGACTCACAGGAAGACTGAAAAATCGCCGATACCTCTGAAATGGCAGTGTAGGATTTCAAAAGAAAATGTGTGAAAAGGGCAGATGACGTTCATTGCAGAGCAATGTTTTGATTATTATACATTTTGGAAGAATGAACACAGACAATGTAAAGAGTTGATAAAGTGTGGAGCTGGAAAAAGCACAGCAGATCAGAGGAGCAGGGGAGCCAATGTTTGAGTCTGAATGAAAGGTTTTGACCTGAAACGTCACCTCCCCAGTTCTTATGCTGCTTGACCTGCTGTGCTTTTTCTAGCTCCACGCTTTATCAACTCTTTGTATTGTCTGTGTTCATTCTTCCAAAATGGCTTTCCAGCATCTGCAGTCCTCACTATCTTCAAGTTGCTGGAGACAATAAAAAACAAATGTTATAATTCCAAAAGGGATGCAGAATCAGAGGGACTTGGGGTATACGGGTATATATCACTGAAGTGGGCAGGACAAGTTGAGAGGAGTGTTATTAAAGCATACAGCATCCGAGGCAAATTTAATGGGGCACAGTACAGAGCCGTTCTGTTGAACTTGTACAAGATGCTAGTTCACCCTCAGCTGGACAGCCTGTCCGGTTCTTGGCACCACACTATAGGAAGGACACGAAAACATTGGAGAGTCCAGAACAGATTTAGAAGAATGAAATACCTCATCCCGGGAACCAACTGAGGATAGATTGGGCTATTTTGGAAGGATGCTATTAAATTGGAGGGGGTTCAGAAAGGATTTACCATGCTGTTGCAGGGAATGGAGGGTTTGAGTTATAAAAATAGGCTGGGACCTTTTTTCTCTGGAGCATGGGAAGTTGAGGGGTGACCTTATAGAGATTTTAAAAAATCATTAGTAGCGTAGATAAGATGAATAGCAACAGTCTTTTCCTGCGGGTGGGTGAGTTCAAAGCTCAGGTCATTTTTTTTAAGGTGAGAAGAGAATTAAGGTCAAGGACCATAGTTTTTACCAAGTGGTCAGTGTCATAGAGTCAGAGACATACAGCATGGAAACAGACCCCTCAGTCTAACTCATCCGTGCTGACCAGATGTCCAAAATAACTCTAGTACCATTTACCAGCACTTGGCCCATATCCCTGTAAAACCTTCCTATGCATACACCTATTCAGGTGCCTTTCAATTGTTGTAATTGTACCAGCCTCCACCACTTCCTGTGGCAGATCATTCCATACACACGCTACCTTCTGTGTGAAAAAGTTGCCTCTTGAATCTTTCCCCTCTCACCTTAAACCTATCTCTTCTCACTTTGGACTGATTCATCCTTGGGAAAAGAGCTTGTCTGTTTACTCTATTCACGCGCCTCATGATTTAATAAACTTCTAAGATCACGCCTCAGCCTCTGACACTCCAGGGAAAACAGCCTCTCCCTTTAGCTCAAACTCCCCAACTCTGGCAACATCAAGTGTGTGAGATGAACTTCCAGAGGAAGTGGTGAATGCAGGTAACAGTGACAACATTTAGAAGATATTTAGATAAATGAATAGGAAAAATTTGGAAAGATATGGGGCAAATGCAGGCAAGTGGGACTCTTATCGTTTTACAAGCAGTTAGTGTCATGGGGTCAGAGACATACAGCCTGGAAACAGACCCCTCGATCTAACTTGTCCATGCAGACCAGATGTCCAAAATACACCGAGTACCATTTGCCAGCATTTGGCCTATGTCCCTCTATGGTTGTCGTGGACTAAATTGACCAAATGGTCTGTTTCCATGCTGTATTACTCTGACGAGGTTGGGCCTGTTTGTTTTCATGCTGTATTATTCTATCTAGGTTGGAACTGTTTTCCTTGGAGGTGAAGGCTGAGAAGAGATCTAATTTTAAGTATTTATGACCAAGAGTGATCTCAAGTAAAGTAAATCTACAGATCTACAGGAGTACAGATCCTAAAATAAAGTAAAAGAAACAAAGGTGATATCAGGAAACTGATTTTTACATTGAATGGTCAAGCTCTGTGGTGGAGGCAGGTTCAATTGAAGCATTCAGTAGGAGATTAAATGGAAAAATTTGCAGGGTTACAGAAAAAAGTGAGTGAATGTTTCTGCAGAAGTTATATTGGACCTACCATGTTAAGTTGGCTTCTGTAAATGGATGCTACCATCCCAGAGTTTCTCCAACCTTTTGTATATTTTTTTTATTTTCAAGAGAATTGGAGTAGGAGAGATACTCATTTGAAGAGCTAGTCTTGACACAATGGGCTGAATTACTTCCTTCTGCATAGTAGCAATTCTTATATAGAGGTTTGAGACCAAGGAACGTAATTAAACATTTCATAGGTTCCATTCAGTTGGCCCAGTTAGTGTGATGGAGTATTTAGAATCACACATTTGTAAGGTTCAAGTAAACTGGTTGCTTGATTTATGAACTGTCATATTTCCTTGTTGTGACTCAGCTGATTTTGTTCCATTTGATCTTTGATCTGACTCATGTGGAGTTTTGTTTTCCACCAGCTTGTGTTGCGCCCCACCCCCACCCCCCGTGAGCTCTACAACTTACCTCCAATCCCCAGAATTCCCTGTGGCGCTGCTAAGGATTTAGAGCTGACCAATCCTCTGATTGGGAGTCAACTAGGAGTCTGCCTAGTAGAATTGATTATACTTGGACTTGCTACTAGTGACAGCGGGTTCAGGAGCTGCTTTCATACCCACTAGTGTTCAGAAGTAAATTTTCGAATGCAGAGTCTGGGATGAGCCCACCTCACACTGGTGTTGAAGTGGCTGTGATGCTGCACTCACTGTTGACACAGGCAGGATAAAAGCATATGTATTTATGCTTTCACTCATCTGAATGAGGAGGTCAGTTTTTCCAGCTTGTCTCTTGGAAATGTAACCTTTGCCCCAGGAGGAGCTCTCACCCTATTGGATAAAGCACAATGAGGGTAGAGTCAGGGTCATATGGCTCCATGGGAGGAGCTGATGTATTTTCATTATTTACCCAGCACTGTAGTAGCTTGCGCTGTAGTGCTGAGGATCCACATTGAGACCCAGCACAGTCCTTTTCGAACTTTCATTTACTCAGATCATCTCCAATAAAAAAATGCAAGCGCTAAGGAAACTCAGCAGGTCTGGTAGCATCTTTGGAGAGAGAAACAGTGAATGTTTACAGTTCACTTGGCTCTTCAGATATCCTGACAGATGCTGGATGTAATTGTTTTCTTTTTGTTTCACCGTTAGACCTGCATCAAAACAAGTTCTAATTGAAAACTTCAGTCCATAAGAATTAGGAGTAGAAAAAGACTCAAGGGGCTGAATGGCCTATTTTGCCATTCAAGAGTAGAGAATTGATCTGTTAATGTTCTGAACTCCACAGTCCTATCTATTTCTACTAATTCCCTGCCCCAACAGAATCTACTCCCACCTTAAAGCAATTCCAACGGCCCTGTTTCCATTGCCTTCGGAGACGTAGAGTTCCAAGTCTGTCAATCTTTAAAAAAACTACCCCTCATTTACATTTTGAAAGGAAGATCCCCAATTTTAAAACAATATCCTCTACTTCTGATTCTGCCCAACAACACCCTCCTCCATTCCCCCCCCCCCCCCCACAAAAAACAGAAACTTCCTTTCCATGTCAACATTGAATTTTGAGATCCTGAATGGTCTTGCTAATCAAGTCACTCACTATTCTGAACTGTGGTGGAAACAAGGCCTGCCTGACCTCAGCAAACCTGCTCCAGGAATTCATTTTTCAATTCAGTCCAAGAATCAACCTAGTCAACCTCCTCTGAGCCACCTTCAGATGATCTTTAATCTATAGCCATAAAATATTCTGACTGACAAACGCCATCTGAATTACTATGCAATTGCTTTGATGGGATGGTGACTCTGTAAGATCAATAGAGCATTGATCTGAATTGAATACTCTGGGTTCAAATTGCACCATGACAGCTAGTATAATTTCAAATTCAATTAAGTAATAATTGAGAATTGTCAATTTTGTCACAAATATTGCTACTCTCAACAATGGTTGCTTTTAAAAAAAAACCCCATGTGGGTTCACCAATCTCATTTTGGGGAGGAAGTCTGCTGTCCTTACTTGGTCTGATCTACATGTGACTCCAGATTGTGAATGGGCTGACTCAACCATCCTGAAATGGCCCTGCAAGCCAATCAACGAAAGAAAATGGCTCTGTACCAGTGTTGATGGCAATTAGGACTGAAACATAAACAAGTCTTGCCAATGATGCTCACATCCCAAGTTAAAAAAGTGAAGAGCCTTTTTGGATATTGATCTGAAGGATGCCAATATTACGAATTTGATTGAATGTTCATTTCCCACCCATTTGATGGGCATCTGATGGACAATTCCCAGCTCCTGAATTCTATGCCTGGATCTTTACTGAATCTTTTCTTTCTTTTAGGTGGAAGCACTTCTGAAGCTGAGGCACGTCAACGACAGCAGTTACATCTCCGAGAGTCCAGGTTCCAAAAAAGAGTTAGTATGTTCAGATACAATAGGAATCATTGAATCACAGCAGAGAAAGAGGCTGTTCAGTCCATCATACCAGCACCACATTTCCAAGGGATTATCCCTTTATACACCCATGCTTTTTTGCCAGAGCCCTCCAAAATTTTCACCTTCAAGTATTTGTCCAATTCTCTCTGCAAGGATATCATTGTGTCTGCTTCCACCACCCTTATCAGTCAATGGTTTCTAGATCGTAATGATGCACTTTGTATTATTTTTAAATTCTCCTCATTTCTCTCTAGTTCCTTGGCCAATCTTTTGAATTTGATGTAAATCCTGTCAAAAATGGGTCTGAATGGGTTGCTCTTCAGAGGGTCGGTGTGGGTCTGAAGGGCCTGTTCCCATATTGTAAGGTATCTAATCTAATCTAAAATCCCTCCTATACAAACTTTTTGGCTTGAGGTTGTGGCAAGTTTTTGTCTTCAATTCAGGAGCTCCAGGTCAAGCAATTTCCGAATGTTATATTCCTGACAACTTAAGGCATCCCCTTTGCCCAGTTTCTTGGCCTTTTGGATGTTTAATGCAGGCTGCAGTGGATATCCAAATCTCCCCAAGAAGGAACAAAGGCAAGCAGGTGGTGAAGTCACTAGGTTCAAAGACCCACACTCATTTCATAGAACATAGAACAGTACAGCACAGAACAGGCCCTTCAGCTCAGGATGTTGTGCCGACCATTGATCCTCATGTAAGGTAAACCTAATATACGAACCTTCAAATTTCTGTGACCATATGCATTTCCAGCAGTCTCTTAAATATCCCCAATGACCTCGCTTCCACAATGCTGCTGGCAACGCATTCCATGCTCTCTCAACTCTGCATAAAGAACCCGCCTCTGACATCCCCTCTATACTTTCTGCCAAACAGCTTAAAACTATGACCCCTCATTGTTGACAATTTCTGCCCTGGGAAAAAGTCACTGGCTATCAATTCTATCTATGGCTCTCATTATCTTGTACACCTCAATTAGGTCCCCTCTCTTCCTTCTTTTTTCCAATGAAAAAAGTCGGAGCTCAGTCAACCTCTCTTCATAAGATAAGCCCTCCAGTCCAGGCAGCATCCTGGTAAACCTCCTCTGAACCCGCTCCAAAGCATCCACATCTTTCCTATAATAGGGTGACCAGAACTGGACACAATATTCCAAGTGTGGTCTAACCAAAGTTTTATAGAGCTGCAACAAGATCTCATGACTCTTAAACTCAATCCTCCTGTTAATGAAAGCCAAAACACAATATGATTTCTTAACAACCCTGTCCACTTGGGTGGCAATCTTAAGGGATCTATGTACCTGCACACCAAGATCCCTCTGTTCCTCCACACTGTCAAGAATCCTGTCTTTAATCCTGTATTCAACTTTCAGATTCGACCTTCCAAAATGCATCACTTCACATTTATCCAAGTTGAACTCCATCTGCTACCTCTCAGCCCATCTCTGCATCCTGTCAATGTCCCGCTGCAGCCTACGACAGCCCTCTATTCTGTCAACAACACCTCCAACCTTTGTGTCGTCTGCAAACTTGCTGACCCATCCTTCAATCCCCTCATCCAATTCATTAATAAAAATTACAAAGAGCAGAGGCCCAAGAACAGAGCCCTGTGGAACACCACTCACCACTGACTTCCAGGCAGAATACTTTCCTTCCACTGCACTCGTTGTCTTCTGTCGACCAGCCAATTCTGCATCCAGACAGGTAAATTTCCCTGTATCCCATTCCTCCTAACCTTCTGAACGAGCCTACTATGGGGAGTATTTCCTAGAACATTGACTTGTTAGATCCTTTAGTCCTTCCATTTCCTCCTTCGTCCTCGACTACCTACATCCCCCTTCTATGCCTACCCATATCTCCATTTCAACCCAACCCACCAGTACCTGCCCACTCACTCAATGTTTACTAGGTACAGAAAAATGTTCTAGGAAATGAGTGTGGGTCTTCTAACTTAGCGGCTTCACCACCTGCTTGCCTTTGTTCCTTCCTGGGGAGATTTGGATATCCCAACATCCAAACGCCAAGAAAACCGGATCTCAAAATTCAATGTCGACATGGAAAGGAAGTTTCCTTTTTGTTTTGGGGGTGTAGGGGAGGGAGTTTGTACTGGCAAGTCTTTGAAATGCATGAGGAAGACGATTAGACATTTGACAATCCTGACCTCTAATGCTTCCTTTTCAGTATATCGCTTGAATGTTTCACTTGAAGCTGCTTTCACTGCACTGTCCGGCAGCCCATTGCAGATCCTAACCACTTGATAACAGAAAGAGTTTCTCCTCATGTCACCAGGGCTGCTTTTGTCAATTACCTCTTATCGCCCCTCTTCAAGATCTGTTTGTAATCTTAGATAATGTTCACTGTCCGATATACCACCAATCTTGGTGTCATCTGCAAAGCTATTAACCATTTTCCATATTCTCATCTAAGTCTATTCTCATCTTATATGAATGACAAAAGTGGCCCAGTATCAAGGAGAAAGTGAGGACTGCAGATGCTGGAGATCAGAGCTGAAAATGTGTTGCTGGAAAAGCGCAGCAGGTCAGGCAGCATCCACAGAGCAGGAGAATCGATGTTTCGGGCATGAGCCCTTCTTCGGGAATGAGGAAAGTGTGTCCAGCAGGCTAAGGTAAAAGGTAGGGAGGAGGGACTTGGGGGAGGGGCGATGGAGATGTGATAGGTGGAAGGAGGTCAAGGTGAGGGTGATAGGCCGGAGTGGGGTGGGGGTGGAGAGGTCAGGAAGAAGATTGCAGGTTAGGAGGGCAGTGCTGAGTTCGAGGGATTTGACTGAGACAAAGTTGGTGAGGGGAAATGAGGAAACTGGAGAAATCTGAGTTCATCCCTTGTGGTTGAAGGGTTCCTAGGCGTAAGATGAGGCGCTCTTCCTCCAGTCGTCGTGTTGCTATGGTCTGGCAATGGAGGAGTCCAAGGACCTGCATGTCCTTGGCGGAGTGGGAGGGGGAGTCGAAGTGTTGAGCCATGGGGTGGTTGGGTTGGTTGGTCCGGGTGTCCCAGAGGTGTTCCCTGAAACTTTCTGCAAGTCAGCGGCCTGTTCAAAGTACTGTCACTTCAGTCAACCTTTTTGCTTGTTATTATTAATTATTATTATTTTTATTATTATTAATCCTAATTATTAATTCATGGAATGTGAGTGTCAATGGCTAGGCCAGCATTTTGTTGCCCATTGGTTCTGATACCTCTGTTTCTCAAATCGCAAAAAGCTTTTCAGGGACTGAGATTTCAAACTGTTAGGAAACCATTTTCCTGGCGTGCACTGAGGCAGTAGGAGAGGTTACTGTTAAACTGAAGTCAGCTGTATATCCAACCTGACTGCACTGACTCGGACCACAGGCAGGAAATTTAAAGTTAAATTTGTGAAGCTTGTACCTGTATTTCCAATAATCAGCCTGCATCCAGCACCCCATGACCAAATAGTGCCACTATATCCCGTATCTGTTTCAGTCCCACAGCTGTTACCGATTCTATATTCCATTCCCAGCCTGTACCTCTGTACCACATCCCCAACCTTCACCCCAATATCTCATTCAGCTCTCATCCTTGAATCTCATACCCAGCTTGAACTCAATCTCTTGCCAACCACTTTCTGCAGTATCCCACATCCAGGGGCAGCATGCTGGCTCAGAGGTTAGCATTGCCACCTCGCAGTGCCGTGAACCCAGGTTCGATTCCGGACCCTGGTTTGATTCCAGCCTTGTGTGATTGTCTGTGTGGAGTTTGCACATTCTCCCCTTATTTCCTTCCATGTACTAAGTGGATGGCAGTTTCCTCCCACAATCCAAAGATGTGCAGGTTAGATGAATTGGTAATGGTAAATTGCCCATAGTGTTCAGGGGATATGTAGGTTAGGTGCATTAATTAGAGGTAAATGTGGAGTAGTGGAGTAGGGGAATGGGTCTGGGTGGGTTACTCTTCAGAGGGTTGGTGTGAACTTGTTGGGCCTGTTTCCATGCTGCTAGGGATTCTATGATCTAGCCAGTGTCCCACATCTAACCAGACCCAAAACTTCCACAGTCAACATATCACCAGTATCCACACTCAGACAGAACCCCAATACCTAATATCTGGCCAGTGTCCTGTACTTCACACTTGCCTTGTTCTCTGCTTTTTTTCACAATCAGCCAGTCGCTCAATTCTGCACAGCCTGTGCCCTTCATCCTCTCTGTGTGTCTATATTTAAGACTAAATATCCCAATACCCATCATGCACCTCAATGCTCATACACTCCCATGGCCACTTAACGCTCCTGCATCACAAATGCAGCCTGTACCCTTTTTGCCTAATTCATACCCAGACTGGAGTGTTTCACATTAAACTACTACTTTCTTCTTCAGTCTCAGAAAGAAGACTATAATAGGAAACGGAAAGAAGCCGAAGAGCTCGAATATCAGAAGAAGAAGGAGATTCAGCGAGAAAAAGCCAATAAGCTCTTGGAAAAGCAGAGGCAACAGGAGGCCCAGAGAAAAGCACAGCTCCAAGCAGAACACCAGCAGTGAGTTGCAGATTAAACAACTAACAAAACAGACACTGATACTTTAGAAACATCAAACAAAACTCACAGGGAACCTGCGGGAACCTAATATGGGTCCCATCCTCAGACGGAGGTCACAGTGTTCAGTTGTGTGTGCTCTGGGGTTTAGCTGATGGTCACTCTCAGCTTGAGAGGCCCATTCACACGTAGGCATCAGTCAAGTGGTGAGAGCCAGTGGCTACCACCTTCCTCCTAAGGCATTCTGCTTGACTACATAGTCATTACCTCCCATTTATCTCCACTATGTGTTCAGGCGATTGTGGAAATGGCAGGTGAGGAGGAGACAATTCAGCCCATCATATCTCTGGCTATGCTTAGAACTTCGAGAGAGCCAAGGGGCAGAGATGAGTGCAGTGGCCACCACTAAGGAGAAGGTGCTAGGGAAACTAAAATGTTGGATAGATCACTGAGACCAGATGGACTACACCGCAGAGTTCTGAAGGAGATTGTGGAGGCATTGATAGTGTTCTTTGAGGAATCATTGGTGTCAGGGAGGGTCCTAGAGGATTAGAAAATGGCTAACGTAACAGCTTTGTTTAAAAAAGGAGGGATGCAGAAGACAAAAATCTTTATGCAGATTAGCCTGACTTAAGACATTGGTCAGATTTTAGACTCCGTTATTAAGCTTGAGTTGGTGGAGTACTAAGAGCATGGTAAAATATGGCTGAATCAGCATGGCTTCATTAAGGAGAGGTCATGCCTGACAGACTTACCCTTTAAAGTAGTAACAAGAATAGACAGCCATTGGATGAGATCTGTTTGGATTTCCAGAAGGCTGTGCAGGAGGCTGCGAATTAAAAGTCCGTGGTAAGTTACTGGCATAGATAGAGGATGGGTTGGCTGGCAGAAGGCGGAGACTGGGGATAAAGTGTTCTTTGCCAGGGTGGCAGCCAGTGACGAGTGGAGTTCTGCAGGGGTTCGTGCTGGGACTACAACTGTGTAAATGAATAATCTGAACTAAGGAACTGAGGGCACTCTAAGTTTGCAGATGACAGAGGTAAGTGGAAGGACAGGTAATGTTGAGAAAGTGGGGAGACTGCAAAAGGGCTTGGGCAGGCTAGGAGAATGGGCAACGAACATAGAACATAGAACAATACAGCACAGAACAGGCCCTTCAGCCCACGATGTTGTGCTGAACATTTGTCCTAGCTTAAGCACCTATCCATGTACCTATCCAATTGCCGCTTAAAGGTCACCAATGATTCTGACTCTGCCACTCCCACAGGCAGCGTATTCCATGCCCCCACCACTCTCTGGGTAAAGAACCTACCCCTGACATCCCCCCATACCTTCCAACCTTCACCTTAAATTTATGTAACACTCTGTTGTACCTGGGGAAAAAGTCTCTGACTGTCTACTCTATCTATTCCTCTGATCATCTTATAAACCTCTATCAAGTCACCCCTCATCCTTTGCCGTTCCAATGAGAAAAGGCCTAGCACTCTCAACCTATCCTCGTACGACCTATTCTCCATTCCAGGCAACATCCTGGTAAATCTCCTCTGCACCCTCTCCAAAGCATCTACATCTTTCCTAAAATGAGGCGACCAGAACTACACACATTACTCCAAATATGGCCTTACCAAGGTCCTGTACAGCTGCAACATCACCTCACGACTCTTGAATTCCATCCCTCTGCTAATGAACACTAATACACCATAGGCCTTTTTACAAGCTCTATCCACCTGAGTGGCAACTTTCAAAGAGCTATGAACATAGAACCCAAGATCCCTCTGCTCCTCCACCTTACTAAGGACCCTACTGTTAACCCTGTATTCCGCATTCTTATTTGTCCTTCCAAAATGGACAACCTCACACTTGACAGGGTTGAACTCCATCTGCCACTCCTCAGCCCAGCTCTGCATCATATCTAAGTCCCTTTGCAGCCGACAGCAGCCCTCCTCACTATCCACAACTCCATCAATGTTCATATTGTCTGCAAATTTACTGACTCACAGTTCGACTCCCTCTTCTAAGTCATTAATAAAAATTACAAACAGCAGAGGACCAAGAACTGGGTGGCACAGTGGTTAGCACTGCTGCCTCACAGCGCCAGAGACCCGGGTTCAATTCCTGCCTCAGGTGACTGACTATGTGGAGTTTGCACATTCTCCCTGTGTCTGCGTGGGTTTCCTCCGGGTGCTCCGGTTTCCTCCCACAGTCCAAAGATGTGCGGGTCATGTGAATTGGCCATGCTAAATTGCCTGTAAGGTAAGGGGTAAATGTGGGTTGCGCTTCGGTGGGTCGGTGTGGACTTGTTGGGCCGAAGGGCCTGTTTCCACGCTGTAGGTAATCTAATCTAAATCTAAAAACTGATCCCTGCGGAACTCCACTCGTAACTGGGCTCCAGGCTGAATATTTACCATTTAATCTGACTTCGACCGGTTAGCCAGTTCTCTATCCAACTGGCCAAATTTCCCACTATCCCACGCCTCCTGACTTTCCACATAAGCCTACTATGGGGAACGTTATCAAATGCCTTAATAAAATCCATGTACACGACATCCACTGCTCTACCCTCATCCACATGCTTGGTCACCTCCTCAAAGAATTCAATAAGACTTGTAAGGCAAGACCTACCCCTCACAAATCCATGCTGGCTGTCCCTAATCAAGCAGTGTCTTTCCAGATACTCATAAATCCTGTCCCTCAGTACCCTTTCCATTACTTTGCCTACCACCGAAGTAAGACTAACCAGCCTGTAATTCCCAGGGTTATCCCTATTCCCTTTTTTGAACAGGGTCACAACATTCGCCACTCTCCAGTCCCCTGGTACCACCCCGTTGACAATGAAGATGAAAAGGTCATTGCCAATGGCTCTGCAATTTCCTCTCTTGCTTCCCACATAATCCTAGGATATATCCCGTCAGGCCCGGGGGACTTGTCTATCCTCAAGTTTTTCAAAATGCCCAACACATCTTCCTTTCTAATAAGTATCTCCTCTAGCTTACCAGTCCGTTTCATACTCTCCTCTTCAACAATATGGTCCCTCTCATTTGTAAATACTGAAGAAAAGTACTCAGTCAAGACCTCTCCTATCTCTTCCGACTCAATACACAATCTCCCACTACTGTCCTTGATCGGACCTACCCTCGTTCTTGTCATTCTCATGTTTCTCACATACGCATAAAATGCCTTGGGGTTATCCTTGATCCTGCCCGCCAAAGATTTCTCATGCCCTCTCTTAGCTCTCCTAATCCCTTTCTTCAGCTCCCTCCTGGCTATCCTGTATCCCTCCAACGCTCTGTCTGAACTTTGTTTCCTCTACCTATGTAAGCCTCTTTCTTCCTCTTTAATAGGCATTCAACCTCCCTCATCAACCAAGGTTCCCTCACACGACCATCTCTTTCCTGCCTGACAGGTACATACATATCAAGAACACGTCGTACCTGTTCCTTGAAAAAGTTCCACATTCCAACGATATCCTTCCCTGTCAGCCTATGCTCCCAACTTATGCTCCTCAGATCCTGTCTTACAGCATCGTATTTACCCTTCCCCCAGTTGTAAAATCTACTCTGTTGCACACACCTATCTCTCTCCATAACCAAGGTGAAAGTCACAGAATTGTGGTCACCATCACCAAAATGCTCACCCACTAAAGCCCATCACTTGTCCTGGTTCGTTACCGAGTACCAAATCCAATATGGCCTCCCCTCTGGTCGGACAATCTACGTACTGAATTAGAAAAGCTTCCTGGACGCACTGTACAAACACTGCCCCGTCCAATCTACTTGATCTAAAGAGCTTCCAATCAATATTTGGGAAGTTGAAATCGCCCATGACTACGACCCTGTGACTTCTGCACCGTTCCAAAATCTGTTTCCCAATCTGTTTCTCCACATCTCTGCTGCTATTGGGGGGCCTATAGTAAACACCCAACAAGGTGACTGCTCCTTTCCTATTTCTGACTTCAGCCCATACTACCTCCAAAGGCAGATCCCCCTCGAACTTCCTTTCTGCAGCCGTTATACCATTTCTAATTAGCAACGCTACACCCCCTCCTTTTTTACCACCCTCCCTAATCTTACTGAAACATCTGTAACCAGGAACCTCCAACAACCATTCCTGTCCCTCATCTATCCACGTTTCTGTGATGGCCACAACATCGTGGACCCAAGTAGCGATCCACGCCTTAAGTTCACCCACCTTATTTCTGATACTCCTTGTGTTGAAGTATACGCACTTGAGCCCATCTCTGTGTCCGCAAGTATTCCCTGTCAGCGCTACCTTCTCCACAGCCTCCCTACATTCTTGGACATCCTGACACACAGCTAGCTTACTTGCTGGACTACAAGTCTGGATCCCATCCCCCTGCCAAATTAGTTTAAACCACCCACGAAGTGCGAGCAAACCTACCCCCCAGGATATTGATGCCCTTCTGGTTCAGGTGCAACCCGTCCTGTTTGTACAGGTCCCACCTTCCCCAGAATGCAGTCCAATTGTCCAAATACCTGAAGCCCTCCCTCCTACACCATCCTTGCAGCCATGTGTTCAACTGCACTCTCTCCCTATTCCTTGCCCCACTGTCACATGGCACCGGCAACAACCCAGAGATGACGACTCTGTCCGTCCTAGCTTTTAGCTTCCAGCCTAACTCCCTGAGCTCCTGAATGACCTCCCGACCCCTCTTCCTACCTATGTCGTTGGTGCCAATGTGCACCATGACTTCTGGCTGCACACCCTCCCCCTTAAGGATTCTGAAGACACAATCCGAGGCGTCTCGGACCCTGGCACCTGGGAGGCAACAAACCAACCGAGAGTCTCGCCCATGTCCACAGAACCGCCTGTCTGTCCCTCTAACTACAGAGTCTCCTATAACTAGCGCTCTCCTCCTCTCCCCCTTTCCCTTCTGAGCTTCAGAGCCGGACATCGTGCCAGAGACCCGGTTACTGCAGCGGGTCACTTACTCCTGCTAGGCCGCCCCCCCAACAGTATCCAAAGCTGTATACTTATTGTTATGGGGAATGACCACAGGGGATCCCTACACTGCCTGCTTCCTCCCCTTCCCACCTCTAACTGTTACCCAGCTACCTCTGTTCTCTGGCGTAACTATGTCCCTGTAGTTTCTATCTATCACCCTCTCAGCCTCTCAAATAATCCTCAGTTCATCCAATTCCAGCTCCAGTTCCCTAACGCAGTCTGTGAGGTCGGCAGGAGCATCGATGGTCACCCCTACCTCAAACATCCTGCAGGAGGAACATTCCACTGCCTGCGCTGCCATAACTCGACACTTAGTCTCCAAAACACGAACACGAAGTAGTTTACCTGTTCAACCGACTGAGTCCTTTTTTTAGGTTAGAGGAGGAGGGAGGGTGGGAGACACTATACGTGTAGTGTCTCGGGTTCCTTCTCCACTCAAGTAACAATCACTCACCTTCCCGACCAGCTCTGTGCTCCGACCTCACTTCCGCCCAGCTCCCACCTCTCTCTGCTGCAAAAGGACTGTTGGCGCCGAGGTAAGTCTTAAATGACAATCACTTACCTTCCCGACCAGCTCTGCGCTCCGACTTAGGTAGCAGATGGGATACAATGTGGGAAAGTGTGAGGTTGTGCACTTTGGTAGGAAGAATAGAGGCTTAGACTAATTTCCAAATGGGAAAAAGCTTCATAAATTTGAAGCACGAAGAATCTGGAACTCTGACTCCTTAAGGTTAACGTACAGGTTCAGTTTGCAGTTTAGGAAGGCAAATTCAATGTTAGTATTCATTTCAAGAGGGCTAGAATACAAGACCGGGGATGTACTACTGAGGAGTGTGTAAGGCTGTGGTCAGATTGCATTTTGAATATTGATCAGTATTGGGCCCCATATCTAAGAATGTTCTGGCCTTGGTGGGGGTCTAGCAAAGGTTTGTGAGAATGTTCTTGGGATGATGAGCTTGTCATATGAGGAGCAATGAGGGCTCTGGATCTGTACTCAATCAAGTTCAGAAAGATGAGGAGGCTAAGTTTTTGAAACTTGGAATATTGAGAGCCCTGAATCAAGTTAACATGGAGAAAATGCTTCCATTAGGAGACAGTAGGACCAAAGGTCATTGGCTCGGAGTGAAGGGTCAACTCACTAGAACTAAAGTGAGAAGGATTTTCTTCAGCCAGAAGGTGATGAATCAGCGGATCTTATTGTCACAGAAGACAGACTGGTTCTTGATTAATAAGGAGATCAAGGGTGACAGGGAGAAGGCAGGAGGATGGGGTTGAGAAATATCAGCCATGATTGAATGGTGACGTAAACTTGATAGATTGAATGGCCTAATTCTCCATCTGTGTTTTATGGTCTAACAGTGCTATCAATTCAAATCCCATTCTTCACTCTGTTTAACCCTCTGCACCACCCAGAGTCCAGACTGCTGACTGAATTCCTAAACGTTCAGCAGTGACTGCGTTGAGTTCTCTCGTAATTTTATCTCGCCCTCACGGGAGATCATTTTGAAGTTTCAACCCCAGTGTAAAGCGACAGTGCAAATTACAATGCCAAATGCCCACACAAGCCATTGCATCCCCTGTTCTGATAATAACAATGAGTGAGATTGCAGTAGAATTCATTCATGTGGGCATCACTGGTCGGGCCAGCATTTGTTGGTCATCCCTAACTGCCCCTGAGAAAGTGGTAGTGAGTAGTCTTTTGGAACCACTGCACTCCATTTTATGTAGGTACACCCAGATATGTTCAGGAAGGAGCTTGAGTTGACCTAGTGACTCTGAAGAAACACGTCAGGATAGTGAGTAGCTTGTAGGGGATGTTGTAGGTGGTAGTGTTCCCTTGTCCTTCTTGATGGTAGAAGTCATGGGGTTTGAAAAGGGCTGTCTAAGGACAAAGTTTAAAAATTACACAACACCAGGTTATAGTCCAGCAGGTTTATTTGGAACCACTAGCTTTGGTTGACAACCTGATTGAAGGAGCAGTACTCCGAAAGCTAGTGCTTCCAAACAAACCTGTTGGACTATAAGCTGGTGTTGTGTGATTTGTAAACTTTGTCTGTCCCAGCCCAACACCAACTCCTCCACATTCTGTCGAAAGAGGCCTGAGAGAATTTCAGCAGTACATCTTGTAGATGGTACTGAGCTACTGAGAATTGGTGGTGATAAGAGTGGATGTTTGTGGATATGGTGCCATTCAGTGAGCTGTTTTGTCCAGGGTGGTGTTCGGCTGCTTGCTAATGCAGAGCTGCCATTATCCAGGCAATTGTTGATAATACCCTTGAGTGTCAAGGGGAAATGGATAGTTTCTCTTGTTCGAGATGGTCACTGTCTGATACTTATAGCACTAATATTACTTTTCGCTTATCAGCTCAAATCTGTATATTTTGTTAGATTCTGCTGCATTTGAACATGCACTGCTTCAGTATCTGAGGTAGACAAGCAGGAGGCTGGAAGAACACAGCAAACCAGGCAGCTTCAAAAGGTAGACCTTTTGGGTATAACCCTTGAGTTGTCAATGGTGTTTAACGTTGCACTGTGAACATCCATGAATTAACTCAATGAAGGCCAATATGCTGTCACCTCATCTCTGTTAGCACGTGCGTAGTACAAGACACTGACTCAGCTAGCTCTGTGCCAGCTCAATGTGTGTACAGAATCTGAACCACTGTCAGCCAGGACTCTGATTAACACCCCAATCAGGGACAGCCCATATCAGGTTGACCTCATTCCAATCACTACAGCCCTCTGAGTGCACACAGTTACAAGTTGGGGATACACTGAGTCCAGGGATATAGACCCATTTTTCCTGTAGCTTCTCCTGGGGTTCTTTTGAACCTGGTCCAGTTTGCCTGACTGTGCCTCAGGTGATGTAGCATGTACAGACAGTAGACCACCTCTTGTACCTGGACCATCTCAGCCATTATTCTTCTGGTGGTAACAGGCTTGAGGTTGCGACATTTGCCACGTCCGTCTTATCCTCTGGCTTCTTTGCTAGGAGGAGGAGAGAGCCCGGGGTGTTAACAGCCTTTCTGGTTCTGAGGGGCTGGTTATGTTTTGCTCCTTCCCCATGTGGTCCATGTGCTTGTTTAAGATAGCTAATCTCTCCTACCTGAAGTTTGTAAGTCATGGCATTCCTGGTATTGTTTCACTGCCACCACCACCACCCGCCCCTCCATTCAGGAAAAAAAAATCAGATTTAACCCAACATGGAGTCTTCTCCCCAATAGCAACTCCAATGGAATTGTCCCTGTAATTGTGTGAGGGGTGGTCCTATATGCAAACAGGAACCAGGACAGTATGGTATTAAGTGAGGCTGTAGCCTATTACTTTAAGCCCGACTTCAAAGTTTGGACTGCTCTTTCTGCCAGATCATTGGACAGTGGATGGTAATGGAGCCGACCTTACATGCTGAATACCATTCAACTTTAGGAAACACTCAAATTCCCTGCCGGTAAATGATGGCTCATCATCTGTGACCAGGAGTCTGTATTGCAAAGGATACTTTTCAACTGTTGTCCCTGTTTGATGAATGACCTCTCTGCGTGTCCAAGCACTTTGAATGGTCTACCAGAATGACTAAAAGCAGAGCCCATGAAAGGACTGAGTCCAGGGTTCACTTGGCCATTTCCTCTAATGTGGGGATCTGCTGGTGATAATTTGTCCATGTTGGCTCTCCGGGCTCTGCCCCAACAACACAGCTAGGTCAGCATCCAATCCTGGCCACCAGACAATCCCTTCATTTTCAAACCCCCTGGATGACCCTGGTGAAGTTCAGCCAGTATCTGGCAGTGACCTTTACTCAGGACTATCACACTTACTCCCCAAAGTAAAATGTTGCCCTCTGAGGTGATCTGGTCTCTCCGGGTCCAGAAAGGTTTCCATTCTTGTTGTGATGGCCCTTTGGTTTCCCCTATCACCACCAGCTGTTTTAGTTTTGCCAGGAGGGGATCTTTGTTCCCACACAGTTTGATATTGTCAGTGGTGACCAGAAGGGTGTCCAGTAAAGTTTAAAACCAGAATGGACTCTAGGGGCAGAACGACCAGTGGTGTGTCTGCAGTGAGAGATGGCTCAAAGCATCTACATTTACCACTTGGCCTCACTGATTGTTCCAACTTGTAATGGTATGCACTCAGAATAAGAGCCCACTGCTGACTTTGCCCTGAAGCTATGGGCACTATCAAACAGTTTGTGTTCCATTACTATTACAATGGTGTATCAGTAAAGGGATTATGGAACTTTGTCACACCAAAGATGACCGCTAAGCCTTCTTTCTCTATTTGGGCAGAATCTTTGTTCGGCATCATCCAAAGCCAAGGAAGCATATATCATCAGACGTTCCTCTCTGTTGGGCCATGGGGGAACCAACACAGCCTCAGTACTGTATGGGGAGGCATTGCATATCAGCACCACCACCTCTCGCTCAGGATCGTAGTGTGCCAACACCTTAGACAATGATAGCTGCTGCTTCCCTTCCCGAAAAGCTACATCTTCGCTATGAGACCATTTACAATGCTGACCCTTTTTCAGTAGATGTAAGGGTGCCAGGATGGAGGCCAAGTTACGTATAAACTTCCTGTAATAACTCACCAGTCCAAGGAAAGGTCTAAGTTCCGGGGCACCTTGAATAACCCTCACTTCATCTTCCAACCAGTGTAACCTGGTCTTGTCGACTCTGTAGCCCATGGAAGCCACTTTGGGTGTCTGGAACACATTTTTCCCTCCTAAGGCATATACCTGCCTTGGAGAAACATTTAAATCCTATGTCCAAGTTCTCTAAATGCTCTTTATTGGTCTTCCTGGTTATTCGCATACCATCCAGCCTCCTGATTTCTGCTTCGACTTTTGTATGTAAGGCATAAGGGTGGGTCTTGCAAAATTCTGGAATTGCTTCTTACCCCTCCTACTTTAAACCTATGCCCTCTAGTTTTAGGACTCCCCTACCCTGGGTATTCACTCTATCTGTTCCCCTCATAAACCTCTATAAGGTCAGCCCTCAGCCTCTGATGCTCCAGGGAAAATATCCCCAGCCTAGTCAGCTATTCTCCCTATTGCTCAATCCTGGCAACATGCTTGTAAATCGTTTTTGTGCCCTTTCAAGATTCTTATGGCAGGGAGACTAGAATTGAATATATTTTTGTAAATGTGGCCTCACCAAAGTCCTTTACAGCTGCAACATGGTGTCCCAACTCACATACTCAATGCACTTACCAATGAAGGCAAGCATACCAAACACATTTGTTTGACAGCACTCCCCAGGACCCTATCATTAACTAAGTCCTGCCCTGGTTTGCCTTACAAAATGCAACTCTTCACAGTTATCTAAATTAAACTCCATATGCCACTTCTTGGCCCACCTGATCAAGTCTTGTTGTACTGTGAGATAGCCTTCTTCGGTGTCAACTACACTGCCAATTTTGGTGTTACCTACAGACTTATTAACTATACCTCCTATGTCCACATTCAAATCAGTTACATAAATGACAAGAAAATGGGGGAACCCATCACTGACCCTTGCAGGCACACTGCTGATCACATGCCTCCAGACCAAAAACAACACTCAACCATCATCCTCTGTCTCCTACATTCAATCCAATTTTGTATCCAATTGGCTAGCTCCCCCTGGATTCCATGTGATCTAACCTTACTAACTCGCCTACCATGCAGAACCTTGTCAAATGCCTTGCTGAAATCCAGAAAGACAGTGGCTACCACTCTGCCTTCATTAATCTTTTGTCACTTCTTCAAACAACTCTTATGAAGTTAGTGAGATACGATTTCCCACGCACAAAGCCGTGTTGACTACCTCTAATCAGTCCTTGCCTTTCCAAATGCATGTAAATCCTGTCTCTAGGAATCCCTACCGAGTGCCTTTTAAATGTTGCAAATGTCTGCTTCTTCCACCTCCCCTCACTTCACCTACAACCCTCTATGTTTTAAAAGCAAACTTGCCTCACACTTTTTCCTTTGAACATTTCTCCTCCCACCTTAAACCTATGCCACCTCGTCTTTGACATTCCCTCCACCTATCTCCCCTATCCATGCCTCTTATTTTGTGGAGGTGAGAGTATTGGACTGGAGTGGACACGGTCAGAAGTCACCAGGTTATAGTCCAACAGGTTCGTTAGAAATCACAAGCCTAACAAAAGCTTGTGATTGCAAATAAACCGGTTGGACTATAATCTGGTAACTTTTGATCTCATCTTTTTATGTACTTCAGTCAGGTAACCCTTAACCTCCAACACTCTAGTGAAAACAACTTCTCCTGCACTCAAACCCTCTTGCTACAAAAGGTTAGTGATCCATTATCTTTCCTAATAGCTTGCTGCACCTGTTTGTTAACCTTCAGTTACTGATCAATAAGGGTACCTAGGTCACTTTGAACCTGCTAAAGTGAATAACATCACATTTTCCCATATTATATCTGCCTGCTCTTGCCCATTCACTAACTGTCCAAATTCTTCAGAAGGTGCTTTACATCTTAATGTCAACACATTGCCACTGAGTATTTTGTCATCCTCAAATCTGGAAATATTACATTTGGTTCACTGCTCTAAGCCATTGATAACTTATGAATAACTGAGGCCCATGTACTAAAACTTAAAATATCCCGCGAGACACAATAAATGTGGCATTGATGTCAAGGCCTTTCATTCTCACGTCATCCCTGGAACTCTGCTCTTCTGTCCATGTTTGGACCAAGAGTCTAATAAGGTCAGGAGCTGAGTGGCCCTGTGGACCCCAAACTGTGAATCAGTGAGCTGCTTATTACGAGTGGATGCTGTACTCTGTCTATTGCTTTACTGATGATTGAAAGTAGACTGGTGGGAGTTAACTGGTTGGGTTGGATTTGTTCTGCTTTTTGTGCACATGAAATATGTGGGCAGTTTTCCACTTTGTTATTTGGATGCCAGTGTTGTAGCTATACTGCTCAGGGCATGGCTAGTTCTGGAGATCAAATCTTCAGTGCTGTTGCCAGAATGTCATCAAGACGCACCATCTTTGCAGTATCCAGTGTCTCCAACTATGTGGAATGAATGAGATTGGCTGAAGACTGGTACCTGCAATGCTGGGGATCTCTGGAGAAGGCCAAGATGGATCATCCACTCATCACTTCTGGCTGAAGATTAATGTGAATGCATCTTTTGCGCTGATGTTCTGGACACCCCCATTATAGAGCTTGGGGCTCTCCTGAGGAAAGCCTTATTAGCACATTTATTCTTCTATGACCAGTCCTAACCTCCTGGGGCAGTTTTGACAGGCGATATGTAATCCCATTACTCCCACGGGAGTTTGAGGATGAGCTGATGAGAGGGTGATGGTGAAGTCCAGCTAGAAATTGCCGTGATTCCTACTTCACAACAACACCTCTTCCTCCCCACAAACTGCCTGGTAAATTTACAGGTGAGCAGCAGTGCTGTTAATCTTTCCGTTATTTGCAGTAGTAAATTCTAAATTCAAAAGAGAACTCCAGACCAAAGTGTCAGATTCAGAGATGTTCCAATAACACTGAGAGTGTTTTGTGCCAGAAATCTCTTCACTCTGGCATCCTATCAACTAATGTGTTTCTCTTGGAAGCAAGATTTTCAAGCACTAATCCTGTTTCTAACCCACTGGTGTTCCCCCACCTAGTTTTGATCAGTCTTGTCTGTATTGGGAATAATGCAGTTGTGTTGAAAGTAGAAGTCAACTTTTGGTTTTTGGCTGTGTTCTCTTTTAAATGTCCCAAATGAGCTCAAATGCATAATGACTTTGTGTATTCCCAGAGCAAACCAGCAATTCCTTCAGAGGATTGAGGCCA
This sequence comes from Hemiscyllium ocellatum, assembly GCF_020745735.1. Taxonomy (NCBI): domain Eukaryota; kingdom Metazoa; phylum Chordata; class Chondrichthyes; order Orectolobiformes; family Hemiscylliidae; genus Hemiscyllium; species Hemiscyllium ocellatum. The sequence continues at coordinate 6,885,857 of NC_083412.1, forward strand.
ACACATCATACAGGCACTCGTCCCTGCCTCCCAACAGCACAGTTCCAACTACAGCTTGGGTAAGCATTTTTCACAATCTGCTATCTCTCTCTCTCTCTCTCTCTGTCTCTCTCTCTCTCTCTCTCGCTCTCAAAGGAAGCATATGTCAGGTATAGACAGGATAGAACGAGTGAATCCTTAGAAGAATTTAAAGAAAGTAGGAGTATACTTAAGAGGGAAATCAGGAGGGCAAAACAGGGACATGACATAGCTTTGGCAAATACAATTAAGGAGAATCCAAACGGTTTTTACAAATATATTAAGGACAAAAGGGTAACTAGGGAGAGAATAGGGCCCCTCAAAGATCAGCAAGGTGGCCTTTTTGTGGAGCCACAGAAAATGGGGGAGATACTAAATGAATATTTTCCATCAGTATTTACTGTGGAAAAGGATATGGAAGATATAGACCGCAGGGAAATAGATGGTGACATCTTGCAAAATGTCGAGATTACAGAAGAGGAAGTGCTGGATGTCTTGAAACGCATAAAGGTGGATAAATCCCCAGGACCTGATCAGGTGTACCTGAGAACTCTGTGGGAACCTAGAAAAGTGATTGGTGGGCCTCTTGCTGAGATATTTGTATCATCGATAGTCACAGGTGAGATGCCGGAAGACTGGAGGTTGGCAAACGTGATGCCACTGTTTAAGAAGGGCAGTAAAGACAAGCCAGGGAACTATAGACCGGTGAGCCTGACCTCGGTCGTGGGCAAGTTGTTGGAGGGAATCCTGAGGGACAGGATGTACATGTATTTGAAAAGGCAAAGACTGATTAGGGATAGTCAACATGTGTGTGGGAAATCGTGTCTCACAAACTTGATTGAGTATTTTTAAGAAGTAACAAAGAAGATTGATGAGAGCAGAGCAGTAGATGTGATCTATATGGACTTCAGTATGGCGTTCGGCAAGGTTCCCCATGGGAGACTGATTAGCAAGGTTAGATCTCATGGAATACAGGGAGAACTAGCCATTTGGATACAGAACTGGCTCACACGTAGAAGATGGAGGGTGGTGGTGGAGGGTTGTTTTTCAGACTGGACGCCTGTGACCAGTGGATGCCACAAGGATCGGTGCTGGGTCCTCTACTTTTTGTCATTTACCTAAATGATTTGGATGCAAGTATAAGAGGTACAGTTAGTAGGTTTGCAGATGACACTAAAATTGGAGGTGTAGAAGAGGGTTACCTCAGATTACAACAGGATCTTGACCAGATGGGCCAATGGCCTGAGAAGTGGCAGATGAAGTTTAATTCAGATAAATGCGAGGTGTTGCATTTTGGAAAAGCAAGTCTTAGAATACTTATATATTTAATGGTAAGGTCCTAGGGAGTATTGCTGAACAAAGAGACCTTGGAGTGCAGGTTCATAGCTCCTTGAAAGTGGAGTCGCAGGTAGATAGGATAGTGAAGAAGGTGTTTGGTATGTTTTCCTTTATTGATCGGAGTATTGAGTACAGGAGTTGGGAGGTCATGTTGCAGCTGTACAGGACATTAGTTAAGCCACTGTTGGAATATTGCGTGCAATTCTGGTCTCCTTCCAATCGGAAAGATGTTGTGAAACTTGAAAGGGTTCAGAAAAGATTTACAAGGATGTTGCCAGGGTTGGAGGATCTGAGCTACAGGGAGAGGCTGAACAGGCTGGGGCTGTTTTCTCTGGAGCATCGGAGGCTGAGGGGTGACCTTATAGACCTTTACAAAATTATGAGGGGCATGGATAGGATAAATAGACAAAGTCTTTTCCCTGGGGTCGGGGAGTCTAGAACTAGAAGGCATAGGTTTAGGGTGAGAGGGGAAAAATATAAAAGAGACCTAAGGGGCAACTTTTTCACGCAGAGGGTGGTACGTGTATGGAATGAGCTGCTGGAGAATGAGGTGGAGGCTGGTACAGTTGCAACATTTAAGAGGCATTTGGATGGGTATATGAATAGGAAGGGTTTGGAGGGATATGGCAGGGTGCTGGCAGGTGGGACTAGATTGGGTTGGGATATCTGGTCAGCATGGACGGGTTAGACCAAAGGGTCTGTGTCCGTGCTGTACATCTCTATGACTCTCTCTCTCTCTCTCACTCTCTCTCTCTCTCTCTCACCCTCTCTTGTTTAATACTGATATTAGGAGTGGAAGCAAGTAGACAAAGCTAAACGATTCTAAGGATCAAAAGTGCAGCCGACAAGTTGGAGAGTCAGTTCTCTCTCCTTCTGATTTTAGTTATGATGTCACACTGCCTGTGGAGTGATGTGGTTGATCTTGGTTTAACAGCTAGTCGGGTGGACCTAGGGTTTTCCTAACCTGGTGTTGTGTGATTTTTAAACTTGTAATAGCATTCTGCCTTTTGACTCTTAAGTTTTTATCCTTTTCACTCTTGTAAAGAGAGAGAGAGAGTGAGAGAGAGAGAGTTACTATTTACCATTTCTGAACATCTGTGGCAGTATTGCTGCCTCATGTAGCAAGTAGTATCTCGGCCAATCAAAGTTCTGTATCAGACAGGTTTTTTTCCTTTACTCACAATGCCTAATGGTGCTCTGCATCAATAAGATTAACAATCCTACAGCTCAAAAAGGAACATAGTCTTGTACTGCTGAAACTGTGCACTTATTTTCGTTTTAAAATGTTTTGTGAAGTCGGGGTGGCTGACATTGTTCTAAATGTTAGTGTTGTCTTCACCTTCTCAAAAGCTGCTTGCACTCTCCTGGCCATACCACCTTGTGCAACCGTGACCGAGCAGTGGAACAGACTCATCTGTCCGCCTGGCCTAATTCTGCTCCTGTATCTAATGGTCTTATTCTTGTTTCTTTTTCCTGAGTTGGAACAGTTCCAAGTTACTTAAGTCTGTCCTCATAACTGAAGTTCCTCATTGCTTCTGCACTCTCTCCAATGCATTAACATACTTCCTGTAGTGCAGTGCCCAGAACTGTACACAGTACGCCAGCTGACAACTAACCTATACAAGATCAATATCACCTTGAATGGGTATTGAATAGAAACTATGTTTTATTAGCTTTGCTCCACCTGTTCTGTCACCTTCAATGATCTGAGCACAAGTTCCTCTGCTCCTGTATCCCCTTTTGACTTATACCTTATTGTATATGATCTTCCTACCTCTTTCATTTCTGCAATCAACCTCATCTGCCATCAATCTGACAACTTTCTATTTCCTTTTGGAGTTCCACACTGTCCTCTTCACAGTTTTCAATTCTTCCAAGTTTTGCGTCACTTTTGCAAATTTTGAAATTGTCTCCTGCACCTCAGCATCTACATCATCAATATATGTCAGGAAAAAGCAAAGGATCCACGATTGATCCCTTGGAGACTCAACTGCAAATCTTCCTCCAGTCTTAAAAATATCCATTGACCATTTCTATCTTTCCTATCACACAGCCAATTTTGTATTCACATTGCTACTGTCCCTTTTATTCCATGCCCGATAATGTATCCCATCAGTCTGTTACGTGGCATTGTATCAAACAACTTCTGGCAGGCAGCATCCATTTTGTCAATTGTTACCTTCATTGAGACTTTCTGTTACCTCCTCAAAAAAACTCCAGCAAGTTAGTTGAACACGATTTTCCCTTTAGAACCCATGTTGACTCTCACTAATAAACTCTGTTTTTTGCCTTGTGACCACTAATTCTGTTATGAAATTTTAGAAGTTTCCACTGATGTGAAACAGACTTGTCCACAAATGTTGGGCTTATCTTTACAACCTTTCTCGTACAAGGCCATAATGTTTGCAACTACCCTGTTTTCTGACACCTCCCTCAAGTCTAGAGAAGACTGAGAGATTTTGGCCTGAGTCCCTGTAACCTCCAGCCTCACTTCGTTCAAAGTCCTTGGATGCATCTTATCTGATCCTGGTGTCTTGTCAACTCCTAATTACCAACAGTTTTTTAAATATACTTTGCATACTTCTACAGACAGATTCTTCTTTGGTCAGCATGGCCTGGGATGGTGGAGCACTCTTTTGCTACAGATGCAAAGTAATTGTTTAGATTCCATTATAATGCCCTTTTAGGTTTTTCATGGGGCCTACTTCTTTTGTGACTAATTTACTCTTTGTGTGACAATAGAAGATGTTGGAAGCTGCTAGTCTATTCTCATAATTTATCTTTATCTCCTTTCACCTCCCTTCTGAACCCTCTGCATTCCTCTCCGTTCTCAAGTGTATTTTCTATCGGACACATGTCAAAAGACACTTTTTTCGTCATTATCTTAATTTCAATCCCCTTTGTTGTCAGGGAGCCGTGCATTTATTTGCCCTACCTTTCCCATTTAAGGGAATATACCCTGACTGTGCTTGAGCAGTCTCTTCTCTAAAGGTTGCCCATTGTTGGTTAGTCTTTCCAGCTAATCACTCATTTCAGTCCATCCTGCCCCACTTTGTTCTTGCCTCATGTGATGTTGGCTCTCAGCCAATAGGTGTTACTCACTCTGTAGTGTTGGATGTTATTCTCTATTATCATCTTTAACATTACAAGACAATGATCCTAAATGTTCCACCCACCGATGCTTAATCCACTCATCCCATCTCCTTTCTGAAGACTAGGTGTAAAGGTCCATCCTTTCTTGTTGGACCCCACCCACAGTGCTCGAAGAAACTCTCTCACACACAACCAAGGACAATCTGCCTCTTGTTGCCCCTGTTGCTACCAGTATCCCAGGTCTCAATTTGTAAATGAAGTCCGTCATTATAATGTTGGCAGTGCTCTGTAATTTTCCTGCAAATTTGCTCCTCTACATCCTGCCCACTAGTTGGGGTTCTATAGACATGGTAATAGTAATTACAAAGGTAAAACCAATGATTGCCGATGCTGGAAACCAGATTCTGGATTCGAGGTGCTAGAAGAGCACAGCAGTTCAGGCAGCATCCGAGGAGCTGATTCCTGATGAAGGGCTTTTGCCCGAAACGTCAATTTTACTGCTCCTTGGATGCTGCCTGAACTGCTGTGCTCTTCCAGCACCTCTAATCCAGAAAATAGCAATTACATGGTTTATGTTCCTTTGCTCTGACATAATTGAGTATATGCTTGAAGCCTCTGAGACATCCTGATTCTCTCCAGCTCTATGATGTACTCCTTAACCAAGACTGCACCTTCCCTTGTCCTTTTCCATCTTTTCTGAACACCTTGTGGATACAAGGTTATGGATAGAAGTATTTATATCTAGTCCTGCCCTTCCCTGAGCCAGAACATCATATTTCCACATAGTAATCTCTGTGCGAAACTCTCCAATCTTATACTGCATGCATTCACTTACATAGACAGGAACCCTGATTTAGATTTCACTTCTTTGTTCATTACTCTGACCTCATCAGTTTAACTCGCTATTCTCTCTGTCGATGCCAATTCCCAAATATTTTATAAACACTGCTTTTCTTCTGCTATTGTCTCTTGGTTAGTTAGTTAGCTACAAGCCCTCCAACAGTACTAACAAAGGTTCCTGCAAGAACCTCAGTCCCAGTTCTGTTTCAATGTGATCTATTTGACTTTATTTTCTCAGAGCCAGTACCAGTGTCCAGGAATCTGAAGCCTTCCCTTCCTGCACTATTCTTTCCAGCCACCCATTTTCATAGAATCCATTTAGCCCAACAAGTCTACACCGACCCTCCGAAGAGTAATCCACCTTAACCCATTCCCCGAACCTATTACTCTACATTTCCCCTGACTAATGGGCCTAATCTACACTTCCCTGAGCACAGTGGATAATTTAGCACGGCTAATTCATCTAACTCGCACATCTTTGGACTGTGGGAGGAAACCAGAGTACCCCGGAGAAAGCCCACACAGACACGGGGAGAATGTGCAAACTCCACACAGACAGTTGCCTGAGGCTGGAATTGAACATATGTCCCTGGTGCTGTGAGACAGCAGTGCTAACCACTGAGCCACTCTGCCACCCTGAATAGAAAAGGTTTGGAGGGATATGGGCTGAAAATGTGTTGCTGGAAAAGCGCAGCAGGTCAGGCAGCATCCAAGGAGCAGGAGAATCGACATTTCGGGCATGAGCCTTTCTTCAGGAATGAGGAGGCTGTGCCAAGCAGGTTAAGATAAAAGGTAGGGAGGAGGGACTTGGGGGAGGAGCATTGTAAATGCGATAGATGGAAGGAGGTTAAGGTGAGGGTAATAGGCTGGAGAGGGGGTGGGGGGCAGAGAGGTCAGGAAGAAGATTGCAGGTTAGGAAGGTGGTGCTGAGTTCGAGGGTTCAGACTGAGACAGGGTGGAGGGAGGGGAAATGAGGAAGCTGGAGAAATCTGAGTTCATTCCTTGTGGTTGGAGGGTTCCTAGGCGGAAGATGAGGCGCTCTTTCTCCAACCATCGTGTTGCTATGGTCTGGCAATGGATGAGTCCAAGGACCTGCATGTCCTTGATGGAGTGAAAGGGGGAGTTGAAGTGTTGAGCCACGGGGGTAGTTGGGTTGGTTGGTCTGGGTGTCCCAGAGGTGTTCTCTGAAACATTCCGCAAGTAGGCGGACTGTCTCCCCAATATAGAGGAGGCCACATCGGGTGCAGCGGATGCAGTAAATGATGTGTGTAGAGGTGCAGGTGAGTTTGTGGTGGGTATGGAAGGATCCCTTCGGGCCTTGGAGAGAAGTAAGGGAGGAGATGTGGGCGCAAGTTTTGCATTTCTTGCAGTTGCAGGGGAAGGTGCCAGGAGTAGAGGTTGGGATGGTGGGGGTTGTGGACCTGACGAGGGAGTCATGAAGGGAGTGGTCTTTGCGGAACGCTGATAGGGGAGGGAAATATATCCCTGGTGGTGGGGTCCGTTTGGAGTTGGCGGAAATGACGGCGGATGATACGCTGTATACGGAGGTTGGTGGGGTGGTAGGTGAGAACCAGTGGGGTTCTGTCTTGGTGGCGGTTGGAGGGGCGGGGCTCAAGGGCGGAGGAGCGGGAAGTGGAAGAGATGCGGTGGAGCGCATCGTCGATCACGTCTGGGGGGAAACTGCGGTCTTTGAAGAAGGAGACCATCTGGGCTGTGCGGTGTTGGAACTAGTCCTCCTGGGAGCAGATACGGTGGAGACGAAGGAATTGGCAATGTGGGATGGAGGTTTTACAGGGGGCAGGGTGGGAGGAGGTGTAGTCTAGGTAGCTGTGGGAGTCGGTCGGTTTATAGTAAATGTCTGTGTTGATTCGGTCACCCGAGATAGAAATGGAGAGGTCTGAGAAGGGGAGGGAGGAGTCTGAGCCGGTCCAGGTAAATTTGAGGTCGGGATGGAAGATGTTGGTTAAAGTGGATGAACTGTTCAACCTCCTCGTGGGAGCACGAGGCAGCGCCGATACAGTCATCGATGTAGCGGAGGAAAAGATGGGAGGTGTTGCCAGTGTAGCTGTGGAAGATGGACTGTTTCACATACCCTACGAAGAGGCAGGCATAGCTGGGGCCCATGCGGGTGCCCATGGCTACTCCTTTGGTTTGGAGGAAGTGGGAGGATTGAAAAGAGAAGGTGTTCAGAGTGAGGACCAGTTCAGTCAGTCGAAGGAGGGTGTCAGTGGAAGGGTACTAGTTGGTACGGCAGGAAAGGAAGAAGCGGAGGGCTTTGAGTCCTTCGTGATGGGGGATGGAGGTGTACAGGGACTGGATGTCCATTCCTTCGTGATGGGGGATGGAGGTGTAGCCATGGAGGAGTCCAAGGACCTGGATGTCCTTGGTGGAGTGGGAGGGTGAGTTGAAGTGTTGAGCTACAGAGTGTTGGGTTGGTTGGTCCGGATGTCCCAGAGATGTTGTCTGAAACGTTCCGCTAGCTTATTTAATGTTATAGATGTTCATACAGCATAGAAACAGACTCTTTAGCACTTGGTCTGTGGCCCAAGTTGAGTATTTAACATCCGTGGCATGTTAAATACTCAACCAGGTATTTCTTGAATGTTGCGATAGTACCGACCTCTGCCAAACTCTCAGGCAGCACATTCCATATTTCTATCACCCTCTGGATGAAAGATCTCTCCTCGAAACCACTTACTCCTCACCTTTAAACTTACACCCTCTGATCTTAGACAAGTCTGCCATGGGGTAATGATTCTCATGATCTATCCTGTCTATAACTCTCCTAATTTTGTGTACCTAAATTAGAATCCCCCGTCAGCCTCCTCTGCTCCAAGGAAAACAAACCCAGCCTGTCCACTCCCTCCTCAGGACTGAGATATTTTGTTCCATACAGCATCCTTGTGAATCTCCTCAACAATCACATCCTTCTGATGGTGGCAACGAGAACTGCACACAATATTCCACCCGCGGCCTAACCAATGTTTTATAAATAAAACAAGCCGTCTTTGCTCTTGTGTCCTACGCTCTGGCTAATGAAGATTGGCATCTTATATGCTGCCTTCACCACTCTGTTTACCTGTGCTGGCATCCTCATGGGTCTATAAGCTTGTACGCCTAAGTCCTTTTGTTCCTCAGTACTCTTTGGGGAACTACCATTCATTGTGTACATTCCCTTATTGGACCTCTCCAGAAGCAAAACCTTGCACTTATGGGGATTAAATTCCATCTGCCATTGCTCCTCCCAGTTTACCAGCTGATCACCAGTGGAGTGATGACTCAGGGACTATTACTGCTGCTTTACAGCGCTAGAGATGTGTGTTCAACTGTCTGTCTGTGTGACATTTGCACATTCTCCCAGTGTCTGTGTGGGTTTCCTCCGGGTGCTCCAGTTCCCTCATCCAGCTCAAAGATGTGCTGGTTAGGTGGATTGGCCATCCTAAATTGTCCCATAGTACCCAGGAATGTGCAGGCTAGATGGTTTAGCCCGCTTAATCAGGGTTTATGGTGATACAGTGGGCGCCCGGATGGGATGCTCTACGGTGGGTCAATGGGCCGAATGGCCTCTTTCTCCACTGTACAGATTCTGTGATTCTATTCTACATCAGACTGTAGCCTGAGACCATCACCATCAACAACACCACCAATTTTTGTATCATCTGCAAACTTAGTATACATTCTACATTCACATCCAATTTGTTAATGTAATAACAAATAGCAAAGGTATCAGCACTGATCCCTGTGTACACTGCAGGTCACAGATTTCCAGTCACAAAAACAATGATGCCTCCTATATTTTGTATACAATTTGCCAACTTGTCTCTGATTCCATGGGTTATTACCTTCTGGACCAGCCTTCCACATGGACCATATTGTCAAAAGTCCATGTAGATCATATCAACTGCACTACCCTCATCAATATATTTAGTCACCTTTTCAAAAAAAAACTCAACTCAGTTCAACAGACAGAATCTCCCTTTAACAAATCGATGCTGGCTATCCCTGATCAATCCCTGAATCTCCAAGTGTTAATTAATCCTGTGTTTTTTTTTCTAATAATTTCCATACTGCTGATGACTGACGAACTGGTCTGTAATTACCTGTCCTATTCCTGCTGCCTGTCTTGATCAAAGGAACCACATTAGCTGTCCCCCAGTCATTTGGCTCTTCACCTGTGGCCAGCAAGGTATTAAATATCTGTACCAGAGCCCTGACAATCTCTTCTCTTGCCTCCTATAGCAGTCTGGAATACATCTCACTAGGCCATGAGCACCTCTATTCCTGCTAAAACATCTAATAACTCATCCTTATTCATCTTTACATGTTCTGGAACCTCACCATTCCAACTAAATTCTCTGCTTACAATGTTCTCCTGAGTGAATACAGATGAGAAATATTTAGTTAACACCTCACCCACATCCTCAGGTTCCACCCACAGACTGCACCATTGGTCTCGAATAGGCCCATGGTTTTCTGGTAACCCAGTTGCTCTCAATAAAAGCCATGGAGTTTTCCTTGATCCTGTCTGTCATGGCCTTTCTTCACCATCCTGATTTCTTTTAAAGCAACCCCCTCATTCTCGATGGTTCTATAGGGCCTCCCCTATTTTTAATGCTCTGTGCCTGACATATGGTGCCTTCATATTTTTTCTTTATCAAACTCTTGATATCCCTTGACATCCAGGGTTCAATAGACTTGCTGACCTTGCTCTTCACTCTTAGAGGAACACACTAATGTTGAATTCTCACAATACTACATTGAAAATACTGCAACTTTTCAAATGTTGACCTAATTGCTGCTCCCAGTCTATATTTGCCAGATCTGCCTAATGATATTGAAATTGGGCTCTTTCTCTCTCTCACCCCCACCCCCCTAGTTTAGACACAAATTCTACACCACCCTTATCACTTTCCATATAGTCCCAGATGTTTTGCCAATAGTTCAATTCCACTGGTATGGAATTGCACCACAAATTTGTTTCTCAATGCTATTAGTCTAGCTTTTATTAATTCCTATAAATCCATCAGATAAACCTCTTCCAACAGCAGGATGATTTTGGCTGTTCCCAATGTCACCTTATTTTGTGATGAGAAGCCACGTCTCTCTCCTTTTAATCTGTAGCAATTCCCCTAACTCTGTATATAATATCTTTGTTCAAAGGTTCAAGACCATCAGCTCCCAAGTTTTGTCCCAACCGACTTGGTAAGAGAGCACTAATAATCAAGCCTCCCTATTCCACAAGCTATCACAAATGTGTGACAACCCAGTTAAACCACCAAGATGATCAAGTTGCTGGATGGACTACTGTCAAGACAGACAGTTTGACACATTAGGAGTGGGAAAATATTGACAGGCGAAGCAAAATTCTGATGATCTGAAATGGAGATCACAAGGTTCCGACTTAATTCTCTCAGTTAAACAGTCATACAGCACAGAAACAGGCACTTCAGACCAACCAGTCCATGCCGATCATAATCCCAAACTAAACTAATCCCACTTGCCTGCACTTGGCCCCGTCTCACTCCAAACATTCATGTACTTACCTAAAAGTCTTTTAAATGTTGTAACTGTACAGACCTTTACCACTTCCTTTGGAAGTTGATTCCACACACAAACCACCCTCTGTGTAAAATAATTGCCTCTCATTTATTTTTTTAAAATACTTCTCCACTCACCTTAAAAATACATCCCACCCCAGTCTTGAACTCCTCTGCCCAAGGAAAAAACACCTTCCCTTCACCTTTTCTACGCCCCTCTTGATTTTATAAACCTCTGTAAGGTCACCCCTCAACCACCTATCCTCCAGTGACGCCCATCCAGCTTCTCCTTATAACTCAAACCCTCCATTTCTGGCATCATCCTGGTATTATTTTTCCCTAAACTGTCTCCAGTTTAATAGCATCTTTTCTATAACAAGGCAATTGGAACTGGACACAGCCCTCTAGACGAAGCCTCACCCATGTACAAACTCAAAATGACATCCCAAGTCTTCTGATTTTGGGTGAAGATTTTGATGAAGACATACTGCAGACTGCAGAGTGATGGCCTTTCTTGATTCAGTCGTTGATTGGCTGAATCTAGGTCTCTTTTGTGCACTAGTTTCCTTTAAGTTCCTTTTTGTTGTCTCGCCCTTACAGAAGGGAGAGAGATTCTGACACATTTGCTGGCACGCTTGTTTTGGCCACGTTACCCACTGTGGAAACTGCAGCTTGACCACTGGTTGTCAGACAGATGTTATTTTTTTCCCCTGAACTCAAAAATTCTGATGCCCCTCTGTCTGAATAAAGTATCCGTTCCAAAAGCAAAAGTCTCATACGGTTAACAATGTGCACCACTTGATTTTTCAAGGTGCACTCTCCTAGTTCTCCAGCTACCATAGCAATGTCCAAATTTGATTGCAGCTTATGGCCCAAAAGGGAAAAAACAAAGAGTCTTGGTGCACAGGCAGTGGCCATTCAGCCCACTGTATTAATGATTGCATTCAACCTACATCTTTGCTCTTTCTCCCACAGCCCTACAATCCAAATCTGTAGTGTCCAAGTGTTGCTGAGAGAGTTGGCCAAACACGAGTTACTGAAGGCAGTGATAAGTGTCAGAAGTTAGTCAACTTCCTGACCATGGCGTGCTGTGGACAGATTTTGTAAAGTATTGTTGGGGGATGTTACAGGAGATAGGCTGAGTCTGAGAGCATCCCCACATCTCTGTCTTCATCAATGAACTGAAACACTGCAATCAAACTTGATGGCATCCATTCTGGGTTGGTTTCTGGGACTGAGTTAATGAAGTCACTGACACTCCCTTTGACATTTTTCTCTGTGAGACAAACGGAGATGTGGCCATACAACTATCTGAGCTCTAACAGTAGGTTTGTGTTTGTGTCTTAGAGCAAGAGCCGCAGTTACCGAGAGACTCAGAGGGAGGCCGAGCTTCAGCGACTGCAGGAACACAAAGACGAACAGAGGAGAAAGGTAAGTCTGAGCACTGAGTCACATTGTCCAGCACCTTTTGGTGCAAAGACAGTGTACTTTCTCTCACAATGGGGAATAAATGCTTCAGATTTTCTGTCTGTGGAGTTCTTCAACTCCCTTGTAAAGAGTGAAACACATTCTCACATTGACTATCAACTAATCAAACCATTGTGGTTCAATCTTCTCAGATCAATCCACCAGGATGTTAATAGGGTAAGGATAACTAGGAGGCCCTGTGCATTGTGGGATAGCTGTCAGCTGGTTGAAGTGGCTCCATTTTGTTGGATCACTTCATCTTGGAGGTGGCCTGTTCTCCAGACTGGAGACAGTAACCTTTTAGGGTCTTCTGAAAGGCTAGGCAGCTGCTGGAACTGGACTCATTTCATAGATTAGATTACTTCCAATGTGGATACAGGCCCTTCGGCCCAACAAGTCCACACCGACCCGCCAAAGCGCAACCCACCCGTACCCCTACATTTACCCCTTACCTAACACTACGGGCAATTTAGCATGGCCAATTCACCTGACCTGCACATTTTTGGATTGTGGGAGGAAACCGGAGCACCCGGAGGAAACCCACGCAGACACAGGGAGAACGTGCAAACTCCACGCAGTCAGTCGCCTGAGGCGGGAATTGAACCCAGGTCTCTGGCGCTGTGAGGCAGCAGTGCTAACCATTCCTACCAATAGTCTGCAATGACCTCAGTACAAGACTCTTACTTACTTGCGGGGAGACACAGACAATGCTGCACATTCCTGTGGCATGTCCTCTCTGCAGACGAAGTGGCAAATTAATCATATTAAAACCCAACAACTGGATGGCAATAACTCGAGCATTTGAATAAAATGTATCTCCTGCTATCCCAGATTGCCCGTGTGCATTCTGCAAGACACTGTAACTGGGAGTGGTGATTTAATATTGCTACAATTCTTCCTACCCTGCAGCCGCAACGCTTTGAACAGGAGCTCTTAGAGATTCCTGCTGCTGTAGTAATCTGTGATCAGAAAGCTTGCTGCCTCCTTGGTCAGGGAGAATGTGACCATCCCTCCATCCCACTGCCTAAAGCAAGCTCCCGGGTGGAATGCTTGAGAATCCAGGTGCAATGCTTAATCCCTGCTTAAACTCTCTCAGCCATGGGGCCCCAGTGAGCAGTGAAAGCTGTGGTGACATGAGATTTCAGTTTGTTTACGCTGGAATTGGCTAAAAGGAGCAGGTAGCGTGAATAAAATGTGTAGTGTGTGAGCACAGTCTGCAGCAGATCTTAAATTTAGAAATTGAATATAATCATTCCGTGCTTCTCTTGGTAAGAGTGAACTTGCAGCAGAAGAGGCATCTCGACTCGAATCTGAAAGACAGCAGCATCTTCAGGAAGAACACAGAAAGTGAGTATTCTGATACTGCATTGTGATAACCCCCCTGTGGACGCAATCATGGAGTGAATCTTTACAAAGTTAGCTTTCTCTCTTATCTGAAGGAAAAACCAAGCTTTCTTGGACAACCTGGAAAGAAGCCGAAAATCTATGGAAAATTTGAGCAGCTCACCCGCACCTTTGTCCGATGAGAAGAGCTTTGAATCCCAAGCCATGCAATGTGTCCCTTCAGTGAGCCTGCTTGCAGGTCTGAGAGAGACACATCAAGACAACTCCGACACTGCAATGGAAAACGCAGCCTACAGAGACTCTCCTGAAGGTAATGAATCACTTTAAATAGTGTAAAGTTAAAAATCACATAACACCAGGTTATAGTCCACCAGGTTTAATTGGAAGCACACTAGCTTTCGGAGCGACGCTCCTTCATCAGGTGGTTGACAACTTTGTACACCCCAGTCCAACACCGGCATCTCCAAATCATTTAAATAGTATAGACCACCATTATCACTGAGTTCATCACTCAAAAATCCAGGCTAATAAAAAGTCCAGACATAAGTACAAATCCCACCATGGTAGTTAGTGAAATTTCAACTCAATATAACAACAAAGGCTGCATAGTGGTGACCACTGTTAGAAAAGCCTATCAGGTTCACTAACGTGCTTTTCTTGGGAAGATGATCTGCTATCTTTATTTGGTCTGGGCCTACATGTGACTCCAGACTCACAGCAACATGGTTGACTCTTAATTGTCCTCTGGACAACTGGGGTCAAGCAGTAAATTAAAACTAAAAGAACTGGGGATGGTGCAAATCAGAACCATCAACAGAAACAACTGGTAAAGTTCCGCAGATCTGGCAGTGTCCGTGAAGAGAAGTCCGAGTTAATGTTTTGGATCCAGTGACCCTTCCTCAGAACTGCAAACAATAAACGCTGGTCTAACGAGTGGCACCCTCACCCTGTGAATGAATTTAAAAATGATAAATCAACATTTCATTCAGCAAACGGCCCTTCATTTCAGAGTGGAAACGTAGTAATTGGAAATGAGCCCTAGTTGACAGATGGCCATCAGCAGCCCTCTCTTGTGGAGATATTTGACAGACTGGTGCTCCCCCTCATAGTGCTCCACATTAAGCATGGTGCAGGTGGTTGGTGTTGGTGAGGAAGCAGGTTTCCCAGATCTACCACAGCTGGGACAGGGGATTGAACCCACACAATTGGAATGCATGATCATTTTAATAATCAGAAATTCAGCTTGAGTCTGACAGGGCATCAAAACCATCTATGTCAGTTAGGCATCGGGAAATTAAATGACTACTGAGACATATGGCCATGCATGATGGTTTTCATCTTCCTGTTGTATGCCTGGGAGAAATGATTGTTGACCTGAAAGTGAATTAAAGAGTCCATGAGTTGATAGAGGGAGGTTGGTAAACTGTGCACATCACCCCTATGTGGGCAGCTGTTCTATAAGGCTGAAGATAACAGGAACTGAAAACAGGCATTTCAATGGGCTGTTATGTGAGTGGGATTACGCTGAGTCATTCTGGTCATAGAGCTATACAGCACTGTAACAGACCTTTCGGTCCAACTCTTCCACGCCGACCTAGATATCCCAAACTAATCTAGTCCCATTTGCCAGCAAATGGCCAATACCCCTGAAAACTCTTCCAATTCATATACCCATCCTGATGCCTTTTAAATATCATAATTATACCAGTCTCCACCACTTCCTCTGGCAGCTTGTTCCATATACACACCATCATCTGCATAAGAAAGTTACCCCCCAGGTCCCTTTTAAATCTTTCCCCTCTCACCTTAAACCTATGCCCTCTCATTTTAGACTCCCCTACCCTGGAGAAAAGACCTTGGCTATTCACCATATCTGTACCTTCATGATTTTACAAACTTCTAAGTTCATCCCTCAGTCTCCATTGGTTCAGGGAAAATAGCCCCAACCTCAGCCTTCCTATAGTTCAAACCCTCTATCCTTGGCAACATCCTTGTCAATCCTTTCTGAGCCCTTTCAAACTAAGAGCTAAAATAGCAGGAAATCGGTAACTGCTGTCTCTGCCAAATAAGGGCAAGACATTTGTGATTGGTCGTGTGCTCAGATAATTCTAAATAAGGCAAACACTTGGCACAGAGAGTATGCAGAAAGCAGCCCCGGGAGATCCCTGATTTTTGTCAGCAGAACTTCAGAGAATAACACTGCAAGAGATACCCTACATCAGGAGGCATGGTGAAGATGAGATCTAGCCTGGCAAGCTGCCAACTCTCCCGGGTAATAATATTTGGGCTAACTAAAAGCAAAAAGAACTGCGGATGCTGTAAATCAGAAATAAAAACAGAAGTTGCTGATAAAGCTCAGCAGGTCTGGCAACATTTGTGAAGAGAAATTTCTGCCAGACCTGCTGAGTTTTTCTAACCATTTCTATTTTGTTATTAATAATGTTTTGGGGTTAGTGATTGAGATATCCCTAGTAGTAAAACGTGTATTATTCGTACTTGATAAATTAATTGAGTTTGATCTTTGCCTCTGAGACGGACAACACAACTAACATCACCCAAGGGCAGAATGAACAATGTAGAGAGAAAGGGAGTGGGAGTCATTGGGAGTGAGGCTCTGTTATGATTAGATGGGCGTGGAACCAGGTCAGAGCAGTCCCAACCATCTGAACATGTAAATTAGCAGCGAGAATAGGCTATTCTGTCCCTCAAACCCATATCACACTCTGTAAGATGATAGCTGATTAACTCCGCATTCCTGCCCACCCTAGCACCCTGTGACTTCCCTTTGGTAGTCAAGAATTTAGCTACCTCTGTATTTAAAAATAGTCAATAACACCCCCCCTCCCCCCCACTGCCTCATCTCTGTCTAAAATGTGAGAACCATTTTTAAACTGTCACCAAATTCTGTCTCTCTGTCACAAGGTGAAATATTCTCCCTCAGGTGTTTATGTCTCAGTGAGATTATCTCTCATCCTGCTAAACTTTAGTCGAGCAGATGGATGTTGAAGGAGATAATGTAATCAAACCATTATCAAAAGTGCAGAAGCAATTTAAAACCATGGTTCTTGGATTGAGATCGAAGGAGTTTCAAAATCATGAGTCAGCTGGATCAAGTAGGTAGGAAGAAGCTGTTCCTGTTCATTTTTAAAAAAAAAACAAGGGAACATTAACAACTAGGAGCAGGAGTAGGCCATCTGGCCCTTCGAGCCCGCTCCGCCATTCAATAAGATCGTGGCTGGTCTTTTCGTGGACTCTGATCCACTTACTCGCCCCCTCCCAACGTATCCCTTCATTCCTTTATTGTTCAAAAGAATCTACCTTAGCTTTAAAAACGTTTAACGCTAAATGTAAACTGCTTCCCTGGGCAAGGAATTCTATAGATTCACGATCCTCTGGGTGAAGAAGTTCCTTCTCAATTCAATCCTAAATCTGTTCCCTCTAATCTTGAGGCCATGCCCGCTTGTCCTAGCCTCACCTGCTCGTCAAAACATCCTCTCTATTTCTATCTTATTGATTCCCTTCATCATTTTATATGTTTCTATAAGATCCCCCCCGCCCCCAATCTTTTGAATTCGAATGAATATAATCCCAGTTTACTCAGTCGCTCCTCATAAGCCAACCCCCTCAACTCCGGAATCAACCTCCAGTGTCAGTCCATCCTTTCCCAAATAAGGAGGCCAAAACTGTACACAGTACTCCAGGTGTGACCTCACCAGCACCTTGTGCAGCTACAACATAACCTCCCTGCTTTTAAACTCAATCTCTTTAACAATGAAGGACAAAATTCCATTTGCCTTCCTAATTACCTGTTGTACCTGCAAACCAACCCTCTGTGATTCACAAGGGCACCAAGGTCCCTCTGCACAGCAGCATTCTGCAACATTTTACCATTCGAGTAGTAGTCCTTTTTACTGTTACTCCTACCAAAATGGATCACTTCACATTTATTAACATTGTATTCCATCTGCCAGACCATTGCGCACTCACTCAATCCATCTGTGTCCCTCTGCAAGGTTTCACAGTCCTCTGCACGCTTTGCTCTGCCACTCATCTTAGTGTCATCTGCAAACTCCAAATCA
Source organism: Hemiscyllium ocellatum (assembly GCF_020745735.1). Classification (NCBI taxonomy): domain Eukaryota; kingdom Metazoa; phylum Chordata; class Chondrichthyes; order Orectolobiformes; family Hemiscylliidae; genus Hemiscyllium; species Hemiscyllium ocellatum. The sequence continues at coordinate 6,903,573 of NC_083412.1, forward strand.
TCTCTATAAATTGTAAATAATTGCAGACCCAACTATTCCCTGAGGTGCACCACTAGTCACTAATTGCCAGCCAGAATAGGACACATTTATCCCCGCTCTTTGCTTCCTGGTAGTCAACCAATCCAGTATCCGTGCTAATACTCTACCCCTAATGCCATGCAGTTGAGAGTGTGGTGCTGGAAAAGCGCAGCAAGTCAGGCAGCATCTGAGGAGCAGGAGAATTGACGTTTCGGGCAAAAGCCCTTCATCAGGATTCTGAAACGTCAATTCTCCTGCTCCTGGGATGCTGCCTGATCTGCTGTGCTTTTCCAACACCACACTCTCAACTCTGATCTCTAGCATCTGCAGTCCTCACTTTCTCCTAAAGCCATGCATCGTTACGACAGCATAGATTTAAAATGATGAGTAAAAACAGCAAGGGTGAAGTGTGAAAAAAACACAGCGGGTAGTTAGGGTATCTAGAAAGGTGGTGGATGTAAGTTCAATTGAGGCATTCAACAGGGCACTGGATGGTTATTTAGATAGAGTGCATGGATATGGGAAAAGGGCAGAAGATTGACACTGTGTAACAGAACCCGTGAGCCAAAATGCCTCTTTTTTGGCTGCAACAATGCTGAGATTCTGTGGTAGCACACTTTCCAAATAGAGGGGGAATTCACCATTCCCGTGGTTGGACAGTCACAAGATATCATCTGGGACATTGAAATGGGTCTTAATTTTCTTAAAATGTTTGCAGCAGAAAACGGATTGAAGGGATAAACCATGGATTTCCGACAAACAGTGTTGGGAAGTGATAGTACGTTCGCGAATTTCAGGGCATTGGAAATGCAGCGAGGGCTCATGGATTACTTTCCTGTGGAGGGGAATAATGATAATGATTTTGAAACAGTCAGGAAAGTAGTGAGAGCCTGTGCGGTGCTTGTGATTGTTGAGGGGACGAGGACGGGGCCTAGTTTTACTGAGTCACTGACTCCATCGCCCACTGTGTTTTGTTCAACAGATACCGTTTTTGACTGGAATTTGATGAAACTCCAGAACTGTTTCCCTGATTATGAACCATCCGTTCTTGAAGATCTCCTGCTACAGTGTGACAGTGACTATGAGAAAGTGATCCAGCTTCTACAATGAACCAACTGGAGAGAAGAACTTGGCTGGTGGTCCAAATTCTGTGGCCTCCAACACGATCTCTCTGCTAGATTCCACTTCACTCATCCTTCAATTTCACTTTGATTGAAGACGATGATTCTCTTCACTTAGGAAATGGCTACTTATGTTCCATTTTTCCACCTTCATCAAAGAACTCTAACAAATTTGTGAGGCATGATCTCCCATGCATAAAGACTAATCCTAATCAAACTCTGGGTTTCCAAATACATGTGTATCTAATCTCTCATTTATGCTGAAATACTGATCTAATCAGTGTGGCTTGAAAAAGCAACAACATTTCATCCTCAATGGGTTCCAAGCCTGGCTTCCTCTAAATTGTTTGCTGTCTACCCTCATTGAAAGTGTATTTCTATATTGCTTTCACAATGGGCTGGGTAGTGTGAATCCATCATACCAGACAACGTAAGCAGAGCAGGACAGACACCCTTGTGCAATGTTTCATGTGCAAACTCTGGACAATACATATCAAATATTCTGCTAATTGTACAGTTTGTTTTGCCGTATCAATTCAACTCTTCTCCCCAGTTGCATTGGAACATGTTAAAATTGTTACTCATTGAAGCTATAATTGTGGGTAAAATTATCAGTAATGTTTTCATTAGTTCAAACAGGATTAACCTGTCACAACAGCAGATCATAATCCTGTCCTATTTACAAGCAATGTACATTTTAACATAACCTGTTTATTTTTTAAAAAGCCAACAATGGTAAGGTAAACTCTGCAGATAGAATTCAGTGACAGCTGAAAGTCTTGGTGCGAAAAGCATGGACTATCACATCTGAAGGGGGTCAGGGAAACCTCAGACAGACAAGGAAGAGAACCAAGACCAAAACTGATTACCCTTTTCAGTTGGAGAGCCATCTCCTGTAGATTAAATCCCAGACTGTAGATATTACAAGAAAGGCATGTTTTTGTATTGCACTCTCAGGAATATAAGAAAAATATTTTAAAATTCACTGCACCCCCTAGCCTCTGTGTGTTAGTATTTGTTAGCGTGAGCTACTGTACTTTGAAGATTATGGCTCTAGGACAACTATTAGGCACCCCTGTTCTGCAGGTAGTGACAGATTTCCAAGTACGAGATTCCAAGCAAGCTGACAATGTCACTGTCATGAAGGGAACAAAACAAAAGCACAAATGGCAGGGTAAAGAATCATTGGTAGTGAAGCAATGTCTGCATTACTCTCATCATCCAAATGAATGGTTGTGACATTCTATTATTTACTCTTCACCGAAGCCAGAGATTGATTCATATATTATTTAAGCTCTAAGCTTTTTACCCCATTCGCATTTTTACCCTTTGTCAATGTGTTTTGTGTTTTACCGTCTTTTCTAATAACTAATAAACTTGCTCCTTAAATTAACCAGGCTTTCCTGACGTATTATTTTCATAGAAGTACGCACTCATTTAGGTGGGAAAAGAGATCCTTTTTTAAATGGACCATTTGTGACAAGAAGAGGAACTCCTTTTATCTCCTCACACAGCACCTAATCCCCATTTTGGGTATTCCGTCTACAATTGGGCAGTCCGGTGGCACAGTGCCCGAGACCTGGGTTCAATTCCCGCCTCAGGCGACTCTCTCTGTGGAGTTTGCGTATTCTCCCCGTGTCTGCGTGGGTTTCCTCTGGGTGCTCCGGTTTCCTCCCACAGTCCAAAAGTGTGCAGGTCAGGTGAGTTGGCCATGCTAAATTGCCCAAAATGTTAGGTGCAGGGGTAAACATAGGAGAATGGGACTGGGTAGGTGCGCTTCGGTGGGTCCGTGTGGACTTGATGGGCTGAAGGGCCTGTTTCCACACTGTAATCTAATCTAATTGTAACAAATTGAGGCCCCACACCCAACTCGAGACATAACATCTCCTGGAGGTATGGTGCTGAATTTAATGGCCACAATTGTGGCTCCTTTCACTGGCAGGAGTATTACATACCTCTTTTGTGTTACCTAAAATCACTGATAGGTATAGTCTATAGGCAACCAAATAATGATATTATAATGAGGCAAGCAATAAACAAAGAAATAACTAATACCTGTAAAATTGTACAGCAATTATGGGGGATTTTAATCTACATGTCAATTGATCAAACCACGTCTGTCAGGGTAGCCTGCAGAAGGAGTTGATTGAATGTATCTGTGGTAGTTTCCTTGAACAATCTGTAATGGAATGGATGAGGGAGCGAGCTATCCTAGATCTGGTCCTGTGTAATGAAACAGGAATACTTAATGATCTCATAGTTAGGGATCCTCTTGGAAGGGATGATCACAGTATGGTTGCATTTAGAATACAGATGGAGAGTGTGAAGGTAAAATCCAATGCGAGGGTCCTGTGCTTAAACAAGGGGGACTACAATAGAATGAGGGTGGACATGGCCAAAGTAGGTTGGAAGCAAAGACTTTATGGTGGTACACTGACGAACAGTGGAGCACTTTCAAAGCAATTTTTCACAGAGCTTAGCAAAAGTACATTCCATTGAAAAAGAAAGACCGTAAGAAAAGGGGTAATCTGCCATGGGTGGCTATGGGGATGAGCAGGCAACTAGAAGATTGAGAACATTTTAAAGGTCAACAGAAAGACACAAAAAGAACTATGAAGAAAAGTAAGGTAGAACATGAGAAAAAACTAGCACAGAATATAAAAACAACAAAGGCTTCTATAAATATATAAAACAAAAAAGTGAGGCTGAAGAGAACATTAGTCCTTTAGAAGATGAGAAGGGGCATTTAGTAATGGGATATGAGGAAATGGCCGAGGCATTGAGCAAGTATTTTGTGTTGGTGTTCAGTGGAGGACATTACTAACATGCCAGTAATTGACAAAGAGGCGAAGGTAGGTGAGACCCTGGAAATAATAATTATCATAAAAGAGGGAATGTTGGGCAAGTTAATGGAGCTAAGGTTAGACGAGTCTCCTGGCCCTGATGGAATGCATCTCGGGATACTAAAGGAGATGGCAGTAGAAAGAGCAAGTGCACTTGTGGGAATTTTCCAAAATTCCCTGGACTCTGTGGCAGTTCCCACAGATTGGAAAACAGCAAATGTGATGCCAATGTTTAAAAAGGAAGGTTGAGAAAAGATAGCTTAACCTCTGTAGCGGGGGACACTGTTTGAGTCTATAAGTTCTCCAGAAGAGACCTTACCAATGCTCTGTACAACCCCAACACGATGTCCCAAATCCAGTACTCAAAAGTCTGAGTAATGAAGGCAAAGTGTGCTAAATGCCTTCCCGTCTAAGCAAATTTCAAAGAATTATGTATCTGAACCCTGAGGTCTTTGGTCTACAATATTACCCAGGGCTCCACCCTTCAGTTGCTTCATCAGTGACCTTCCCTCCATCACCAGGCCAAAGGTGGGGATTTTTGCACAATGTGCAGCACCATTTACAACTCCTCAGATTCTGAAGCAGTCCATGTTCAAATGCAACAAGATCCTGACAATATCCAGGCTTGGGCTGACAACTGACAAATAACATTCATGCCACACAAAAGCCAGGCTATGACCATCACCAATAAGTGACAATCTAACCACCACCTCTTGACTATCAACAACCTGGGAGTTACCATTGATCACAAACTCAACTGGAGACACCGCATAAACAATGGCTACAAGTGCAGGTCAGAGGCTAGGATTACTACTTCAATCCTCCAAACTTTACCTGTGGTTATAGCTTATACAAATATTTCTGCTAGGAGCCCTGCAATTAATTCCCTAACTTCCCATAATGTCCTAGGATACACTAGATCAGGTCCAAGAGGTTTTCGAAGGCCTCCAGCACTTCCTCTTCTGTAATATGAGCTGTTTTTAAAATATCAATATTTATTTCCTTGAGTTCTCTAGTCCTCCATTTCTTTCTCCACAGTAAAAATTGATGTGAAATATTCATTTAATATCTCTCCCATCTCCTGAGGTTCAACACAAAGATGGCCTTGTTGATCTTTAAGGGGCCCTACCCTCTCTCTGGTTGCTCTTTTGTTCTTAACATACTTGTAGAATCTCTTTGGAATATCCTTAACCTTATCTGCTAAGACTATGTCACAGGGAGCCACACAGATTGCCTATAATCTGTAGGAACACAGGCCAGATCGATCAGTTCCCTGGTAGCATAAACAAGCGGGCAGAGTCACATGGTGGAACTTTCCAACCCCTGAACTATGTGGGCATTGGAGAATCTGGTGACATCAGCAGAAATTAGATTTTGAATGTCAAGAGGAAAATGTCTACGTGTCCAACCAAGGGTTGAACAGTGACATGGAAATTTCGCAAGACAGCATTGAAACCATTACCAATATTACCTAATTTTGCCTCATTCATATATACTTCCCCATTTTTCCATCTGCTGAAGAGGAGCTAAAACTAAAGAGGCCAAGTGTAGGTCATAGTATATTTTTTGCAGTATAGACTTGATGGGCCAAAGAGCCTGTACTGTATGACTTTACAGTATGAATTCCCAACCTCGTGTCTCTAGCTCACCTCTGTCATAGCCTGCAGACACCAATGTTGTGGGGCACACTGCATGGCCAGTTACTGCCTGCACCACACCTCCACCGCATCCAGAGACATTGGCATTGGACAAGCATCAACTACACTGCCCTCTCTTTTCACATCTCTGACCAACATACAGCATGCATTGGAGTGCTCTTCTCTGACAGTGGAGTGCTGTACTGTTGCCAGGACACCAAGACAGGGGCAGACAGCCAGCTCCCAAGTTGGCTGCGTCTCTGAGCTCCTCGCTTGCTCTCTTAGTGCTCCCTCACTTTGTTCTGCCCAGATGCTCACAGTATCTTTGCCTTACCTTTTTGTACCTTGACCCTCTGCCAGAGATCAAAGGCTGCCAGTACTTCAGTCTTGCCTCGCTGTTTGGTGCAGACAGGCAGCTTGTTGTGATTATCAGCACTGATCAGTCAAGGGGACAGACATATTGCATTATGGCACTTTCAATGCTGCATCTGCACTGTGTGCCAGTAGCATTTGCAGGTAAAACACTGCATTAGATTCTCTCCAGTATGGAGGCAGGCCCTTCAGCCCAACACGCCCCTCTGAAGAGTAAACCACTCAGACCCATTCCCCTGACTAATGCACCTAATACTATGGGTAATTTAGCATGGCCAATTCACCTGACCTGCACATCCATGGACTGTGGGAGGAAACCCACGGAGACACAGACAGTTGCCCAAGGCTGGAATCAAACCCAGGTCCCTGATACTATGAGGCAGCAGCGCTAACTGCTGAGCCACTGTACCACCTGACATGTCTAAAGTCAGGCCAAGAGAGACAGCCTTCAGTCAGGGGGGCCCAACACAGTAAGTCAAGGGCAGCCTCTGATTTCAGTAAAAAATGAGGTCTGCAGATGCTGGAGATCACAGCTGAAAATGTGTTGCTGGTCAAAGCACAGCAGGTCAGGCAGCATCTCAGGAATAGGGAATTCGACGTTTCGAGCATAAGCCCTTCATCAGGAATGAGAGAGAGTAGCCAAGCAGACTAAGATAAAAGGTAGGGAGGAGGGACTTGGGGGAGGGGCGATGGAGGTGGGATAGGTGGAAGGAGGTCAAGGTGAGGGTGATAGGCTGGAGTGGGGTGGGGGCGGAGAGGTCAGGAAGGAGATTGCAGGTTAGGAGGGCGGTGCTGAGTTGAGGGAACCGACTGAGAAGTCCTTGTAGAGGGAGGAAGAGAGCTTCTTCAAGGAAGGCATCCTTGCAAGAGGATTCGCAGTAGGTTAAAATCTTCGAGTAAAAACTTGCGCCCACACCTCCACACTCACTTCCCTCCAAGGCCCCAAGGGATCCTTCCATATCCGCCACAAGTTCACCTGTACCTCCACACACATCATCTATTGCATCCGCTGCACCCGATGTGGCCTCCTCTATATTGGGGAGACAGGCCGCTTACTTGCGGAACGCTTCAGAGAACACCTCTGGGCTGCCCGGACCAACCAACCCAACCACCCCGTGGCTCAACACTTTAACTCTCCCTCCCACTCCACTGAGGACATGCAGGTCCTTGGACTCCTCCACCGGCAGAACATAACAACACAACGGCTGGAGGAGGAGCGCCTCATCTTCCGCCTGGGAACCCTCCAACCACAAGGTATGAATTCAGATTTCTCCAGTTTCCTCATTTCCCCTCCCCCCACCTTGTCTCAGTCGGTTCCCTCAACTCAGCACCGCCCTCCTAACCTGCAATCTCCTTCCTGACCTCTCCGCCCCCATCCCACTCCGGCCTATCACCCTCACCTTGACCTCCTTCCACCTATCCCACCTCCATCGCCCCTCCCCCAAGTCCCTCCTCCCTACTTTTTATCTTAGCCTGCTTGGCCACTCTCTCTCATTCCTGATGAAGGGCTTATGCTCGAAACGCCGAATTCCCTATTCCTGAGATGCTGCCTGGCCTGCTGTGCTTTGACCAGCAACACATTTTCAGCCAGCCTCTGATTTCAGTCCAACAGCTTTATTTGGAGGCACTAGTTTTCAAAGCACTGCTTCTTCATCAGGTGGTTGTGGAGCAGGACCATAAGACACAGACTTTATAGCAAAAGATTACAGTGTCACGCAGCTGAAATGATAAACCTAGGCTAAGTCTTCCATCTTTTAGAATGGGTTTGCCTGTTTCGGTTCTTTAATATGTAAATCCCAGAACTTCTTTTAAGTCACATTTTCAAGATAACTTCAGGTTTTCTAACAAGAGGTGCCATCTCAGCTCAGACAATGTATTAAAGGTGTGAGGTTAAAGTCTGCCTGTGTCCCAATCTTGAGTCAGACTGTTTTTATTTCTAAAGTGGATTTATAGAATGACTGAAGGTTGTGCATGTTTTGAGCAAAATAGAATGTATCTACAAATATATTTCTGCTGATATAAATTCACCTCATAAACTAATATGTATGTGCATGCAGGAGAGACAGAGTGAGTGTGAACGCATGTGAAAGGATGTGTGTATGGGTATGTGTAAACTTGGTAAAGTGTGTGTGTGAGTGTGATGGTATAAGCGTGTGTGTGTGTGTGTGAACTCGTATATGACAGAGGGTCTGCATGATAGTGTGAGTATGTGAGTGTGTGTGAGAGAGAGTGTGTGAGTGTGAGGGTGTATAGTGTAGTGGGGACATCTGCAGTGTGACATGAACCCAATGTCCCGGTTGAGGCCATCTCCATGGGTACCGAACTTGGCCATCAACCTCTGCTCGGCCACTTTGTGTTGTTGCCTGTCCCAAAGTCTGCCTTGGAAGATGGTCACCCGAATGTCTGAGGCTGAATGTGCCAGGCCACTGAAAGGATATTATTAAGCTGGAGAGGGTTCATAAGAGATTCACCAGGGTGTTATCAGGTATGGAAGGTTTGAGTTATCAAGAAAGGCTGGATAGGCTGGGACCTTTTTCACTGGAGCTTTGGAAGTTGAGAGGTGACCTTACAGAGATTTATAACATTATGAGGGGTATAGATTAATGGTCAGTGTCTTTTCCCGAGGATGGGGAAATTTCAAGACTGGGGACATATTTATAAGGTGAGAGGAGAGAGATTTTAAAAAGACATGAGGGGCAAACATTTTACATCGAGGGTAATTCATATGTGGGAAGTGGGTACAATTATAATATTTCAAAGACACTTGGACAAGTTCATGAATAGGAAAGGTTTGGAGGGATATGGGCCAGGAGCAGGCAGGTGGGATTTAGTTTAGTTTGGGATTGTGATCGGCATGGACTAGTTGGGTGTGTTTCTGCGCTGTCACAGGAACAATATTCCACCCATCAAACCTGCTTCACTATTCAACATGATCACGGATGAATGCCAGTTTTTAGACTGATGTTAATCAAAAGGATTATCAACCTCTACTTTAAAAATACTCAAAGATTGAGCTTTCACAGTCCTCGATGGTAGACAATTCCATCTTCTGAGTAAAATTATTTCACCTCATCTCAGTTGTAGGGTTTTTATTTCCCCAACAGAGGTACACTTATCTACCCAGTAGCTGCTGCGCTAGTTTAGAGGTGGAAAAGAAACTTGAAATTCCCAATCTTCTAGCTCCAAAGAATCCAAGGTGTGAAACAGGCAGGTGTGCAAATAAACCACTGTTTTAACCAGAAAGAGTATTTATTGCCCTGGGAGCTGCATCCAAAACTCAGTGGAACAGACATTAACTCGCTCAAAACCGTTTTATCTTCTGCCCTCAGATCTCAAACTGCAGTTTCTCTTCAGCTCCTCTAGATGGCAGTATTTCCCTGGTTTATCAGTTCCCTATGTTCAGATACCTTACGCAAAAAACAAGCATCACACCCTGACCATTAATTTACCTTTTAATAGCCAGTGATTTATTCGCTGGAATTTCTTTTTGTTATGCATTGTTTTATTCTGCATTTACAGATTGATGGAAAACAAACTGGAACAACGGTGTTTACGATGTACGCTTTGCCCCAGAGGGCAGTGGAGGCCCAGTCTCTGGATTCATTTAAGAAAGAGTTGGATAGAGTTCTCAAAGATAGTGGAATCAAGGAATATGGAGATAAGGCAGGAACAGGATACTGATTAAGGATGATCAGCCATGATCATATTGAATGGTGGTGCAGGCTCGAAGGGCAGAATGGCCTACTCCTGCACCTATTGTCTATGGTCTATTGTCTAGTCTTCACAAAATGTATGTGCCCAAAACAGAATGTTTTCTGAAAGTCTTGTCACTGTTTTAATATTTGCAGAAGCTGCAGCCAATTTTATTTAATATTCATTTGTGTGCTGTGGGTGTTGCTGCCTAGCCAGCATTTATTACCCCTCCCTAGTTACCCTTGAGAAGGTGATGGTGAGCTGCCTTCTTGAATTACTGCAGTCTGTCTGCTGTGGGTTGACCCACAATGCCATTAGGGAGGGTATTCCAGGATTTAGATCCAGCAACAGTGAAAGAATTGTTTCCGAGTCAGAATGGTGAGTGGGTCGGAGGGGAACTTGAAGGTGGGCTCATTCCCGTTTATCTGGTGCCCTTATCCTTTTAGCTGGAAGTGGTTGTGGGTTTGGAAGGTGCTGTCTGAGGATCCTGCATGAATTTCTGCATTGCATCTTGTAGACAGTACACACTGCTGCTACTGAGTGTCAATGGTGGAGGGAGTGGATGCTTATGGATGTGGTGCCTAAAAAACTGGGCTTCTTGAGCTTCTTGAGCGTCATTGTAGCTGCACCCATCCAGGCAAGTGGGGAGTATCCCACCACACTCCTGGCTTGTACCTTGCAGATGGTGAACAGGCTTTGGTGAGTCAGGAGGTGAGTTACTTGCTATGAGTCTTCCTACCCTCTGACCTGCTCTTGTTTATGTGGTGAGTTCAGTTGGCTTTCCGGTCAATGACAATCCTGAAGATGTTGCTCAGTGATGGTAAACCATTGAATATCAAGGAGCAGTGGTTTGATTGCCATCATATTGGTGATGGTCATTGCTTGGCATTTGTGTGGTGTGGATGTTACTTGCCACTTGTCAGCCCAAGTTAGGATATTGTCCAGATCTTGTTGCGTTTGGGCACGGGTTGCTTCAGTATCTGAGGAGTCGCAAACGGTGCTGAACTGTATGCTATTATCACCGAAAATCCCAACTTCTGACCTTATGTTGGAGAAAAGGTCATTGATGACGCAGGTGAAGATGACTGGGGCTTGGGACACTACCCTGAGGGACTCTTGCAGAGATATCCTGGAGCTGAGATGACTGACCTCTAACAACATGACTGTCTTCCCATGATCCAGGTCTGATGTCAATCACTGGAGAATTTGCCCCCGTTATCCATTGATTCCAGTTTTGCTAAGGCTCCTTAATGTCATAATCGGTCAAATGCAGCCTCAATGTCAAGGGCTGTCACTCTCACCTCTCCTCTGGAATTCAGCTCTTTTGTCCATGTTTGAACCAAGGGGGTCAGGAGTTGAGTGACCCTGGTGGAACCCAAACTGGGCGTCACTGAGCAGGTTATTACTGAGCAAGTGTTGCCTGATAGCCCTGTGATGACCCCTTCCATCACTTTACTGATGATCGACGTTAGATTGATAGGACAGTTATTGAGCAGGTTGAATCTGTGCTGTCATTTGCGCAAGACACATTCTCCAAACAAGACCGCAGGCTTGATGAACCTGTCTTTGGAGGGGGTATAATTTAGGGAAAAATGTTGGTTAGGCCACTGGGAGAATGAACTCTCTGTGCTGCTTAGATGCAGCATTGGCTGAAAGTTGGCACCTCTAACCCAGCACTGAAGGGTCAGCCTGGAGCTTGGGGACTTCTCAACTGAGAATTTTTCAGGTTCCAGAGTGAAGGTTGTGTTGAGCTAATGAACATTGCTGTGGGTTCGGACTCCCCGTGTTGGAGGTCCTTGAGTAACCACTGCAGCCACTGAGCCAACCATTAAGCCACAATCTGTTTGATACCAGAGCTGTCAGCCTCAGCACTGAGATCGCATTCTGAGATCCACTGGTAGACACTGGGCATTATACATTGCCATACAGGACTGGGAGGCACTGTCTGAAACTCTGTCAGTCCTCTCATGTGAATCTAATCCTATGACAATACTTCAGAAAAAGCATGTTTATTCTGCCCTGAGCACTGACCAATTCCTCTATCGACATCACTTCATAAAAAATGATTATCTTACTACTTATTCATCTTTGACATCCCGCTATGTTGAAATTATCTTCTCCATGTGTCTGCTACAATAGTGATATTGTCAACTTCAAAAAGACTACGCTGGGACACTCTGCAATTTTGAAAGCTGTCATTGCCTTATTTGCCCTTATGTGGTCTCCTCGACATCAGGGAGACAGAACACCAAGCTGCAGATTATTTCAGAGAACATCTCTGGGACACCCGCACCAATCAACCCCACCGCCTCATAGTTGCACACTTTAACTCCCCATCCCACTCCACCACAGACATGCAGGTCCTTGGCCTCTTCCATTGCCAAACCCTTACCACCTAACACCTGGAGGAAGAATGCCTCATCTTCCGCCTCGGGACCTTCCATCCCCATGGGATCAATGTGGATTTCACCAGTTTCCTCATTTCCCCTCCCCCACCTTATTCCAGTTCCAACCTTCCAGCTGGGTACCATCACCCTCTTGACCTGTCGTATCTTTCCATCTTCCTTCTCACCTCTCCACTCCACCCTCCTCTCCAATCTATCATCTTCTCCCCCACCTTCATTTACCTGGCACGTTCCCAGCTACTTTCTCCCCCCCCCCCCCCCCCCAAAGCCCCAGCCATCTCCCATTTATCTCTCAGCACCCCCAACCCACAAGCCTCATTCCTGATGAAGGAAGCATTATGGAGCATCCTTCTCTGCTTTGGCAGCACCATGAAGTTTGTCACCGTCCTTCACCTGCTCCACTACAACATGGAGGTCGTGGTAACAACAAATGGCTCCGTCACTGAGCCATTCCCCCATTCGGACCGGGCTGTGTCATTGCTCCCCCAAACTGCTCCGATCCACCTTGCTGCGATGTCTCACCTCACCGCCTCCACACTCCAGGGAATAAAGCCTAGCCTATTTACTGTCTCCCGATAGCTCAAACACTCCAAACTTGGCAACATCCGGGTAAATCTTTTTGAAACCTTTTCAAGTTTAACAACAGAGGAGATTTACCCGGATGTTGCCTGGAATGGAGAATAGGTCGTACGAGGATAGGTTGAGAGTGCTAGGCCTTTTCTCATTGGAACGGCGAAGGATGAGGGGTGACTTGATAGAGGTTTATAAGATGATCAGGGGAGTAGATAGAGTAGACAGTCAGAGACTTTTTCTCCGGGTACAACAGAGTGTTACAAGGGGACATAAATTTAAGGTGAAGGGTGGAAGGTATGGGGGGATGTCAGGGGTAGGTTCTTTACCCAGAGAGTGGCGGGGGCATGGAATGTGCTGCCTGTGGGAGTGGCAGAGTCAGAATCATTGGTGACCTTTAAGCGGCAATTGGATAGGTACATGGATAGGTGCTTAATCTTGGACAAATGTTCGGCACAACATCGTGGACCGAAGGGCCTGTTCTGTGCTGTATTGTTCTATATTCTATGTTCTAACATCCTTCCAAAAGCAGGAGACCAGAATTGAACACAGTGTTCAAAAAGTCACCTAACCAATGACCTGTGCAGCTGCAGTATGATATCCCAACTCCGAAACCCAATGCTATCACCAGTGAAGGCAATCATACCAAACACCTTCTTCACCATCTTTTCACCTGTGACTCTACTTTCAAGGAACTGTGCATCTACACCCCTCTTTGTTCAGCAACACTCCCTAGCGTCCTACCACTTAACAGTGTAAGTCCTGCCCTGGGTTGCCTTACCAAAATGCAACACCTCACATTTATCTAAACTCCACCTGCCATTCCTCAGCCCATTGGCCTATCTGATCGAGGCCCCGTTGTACTCTGTGATGATCTTCTTCACTTCCACTCCACCACCAATTTTGCTGTCATCTGCACACTTAGTAACCATACCCTTTATATTCACACCCAAATCATTCATATAAATGATGGAAAGCAGTGGACCCAGGACCAATCCTTGCAATGACCATCTACCACCACCCTCTGTCTCCTACCTTCAAGCCAATTTTGTATCCAATTAGTTCGCTCCCCTGGATTCCATGTGATCTAACCTTACTAACCAGTCTACCATACAAAACCTTGTTGATCACCTGGCTGTCCCCATGACTTGTCCTACCGGCCTATCTTCTTTTCCACCGATCCACTCCACCCTCCCCCCTAACCTATTACCTTCAATCCCCTCCCCCACTCATCTATTGTACTCTATGCTACTTTCTCCCCACCCCTACCCTCCTCTCACTTATCTCTCCACCCTTCAGGCTCTCTGCCTCTAATCCTGATGAAGGGCTTTTGCCCGAAATGTCGATTTTCCTGCTCCTCGGATGCTGCCTGAACTGCTGTGTTTTTCCAGCACCACTCTAATCTAGATTCTGGTTTCCAGCATCTGCAGTCATTGTTTTTACCCCCTGACATCAATGTAGACAATGACTACTGTTCTGCCTGATCAATCATCTTTGTCACCACTTCAACACACTCTGTCAAGTTAGTCAGACACAATTTCCCACACACAAAGTCTTACTGACAATGCCTAATCAGTCTTTGCCTTTCTAAATATATGATTCCCTCAAAATCCCTACCAACAACTTACACATCACTGATATCAGGCTCACTGGTCTACAGTTCCTTACCATCTTTCTTAAATGGGGAGCCCCAGTGGCTCAGTGGTTCGCACTGCTGCCTCACAGCACCAGGGACCCAGCTTTGGTTCCACCCTTGGCTGATTGTCAATGTGGACTGCCTCTGGATGCATCGGTTTCCTCCCACAGTCTAAAGATGTGCTGGTTAGGTGGATTGGCCACGCTAAATTGTTTATACTGTCCAGGGATGTGTTGGTTAGGTAAATTAGCCGTGGAAATGCAGGGTAACAGAAGTAGGGGGGTTTGGATGTTCTTGGGTGGACTCAATGGGCAGAATGGCCTGTTTCCATGCTGGAGGGATCCTATGATCCTAAATAATGGCACCACATTAGCCATGTTGCGGTCTTCCAGCACCTCAGCCATGACTGTCGATGATATGGATATCTCAGCAAAGAGCTCAGCAATCTCTTCATTAGCTACCCACAGAGTTCTGGGATCAGGTCCCAGGGATTTATCCACCTTTATTCATTTTTAAAACCTCCATCATGGCTTCTATAATATTTACTCCCCCATGTTCCCTAGCTTCCATATCTTTCTCACGGTAAATACTGATACAAAATATTTATTTTTGCATCTCATCCATCTCTTGTGGTTCTGCATGTAGATGGCCTTATAGATATTTAAGGGGCCCTATTCTTTCCCTCGTTACTCTTTTGCCCTTTGTAGAATCTCTTTGGATTCCCTTTAACCCTATTTCCCAAAGCTATCTCATGTCTCCTTTTTGCCCTCCTAATTTCCCTCTTAAGCGTACTCCCTCTGCCTTTATAATCTTCAGGGGAATCAATCAATTCCTTAGAGCTTGACAAAGAGCTTTGTCATACAGTTAGCTTTCACAGTCGGAGTTCCTCGGAGGTGCATGTTGACAAAGTTGTGTGAAAAGGTGAACAACATCAAGAAAAAGAAGTGACTTATTTGTACAGATGTTACCATCCTTAGATTTTCCACTGTGCTTCACAGTGGAATACTTTCGAAGTGTACTCATTGATATAATGTAGGGAATATTGTATAAGGCAATGGTTCTGAAAGGGTTAATGCTGAAGACTGCTTAAAGCTTGCCCAATGTGATGATGTGAGTGGGGATAAGGCAGAAACTCTCAAGGTGCATGAGTCATGCCCACCGGACTCCTCACACAATGCCTACCATGCCAATATAATTTGTACCTCATTGCTGGTGTGCAATAAACCACATCAAAATTAAGACAAAAGTCTCCTCTCATTTAGATTCTATTAAAATGACCCCATCCACAAGCTGCCAGTGGCTGGTATCCCAAAATCAAATATGATGGAGAACATGCAGCAAACCCCCACAAACTGTGTTATGATACCAACTATAGAAGGGGGCAACATGGTGACTCAGTGGTTAGCACTGCTGCCTCACAGCGTCAGGGACCCAGGTTTGATTCCAGCCTCAGGCAACTGCTTGTGTGGAGTTTGCACATTCTCCCCATGTCTGCGTGGGTTTCCTACCACAGTTCAAAGATGTGCAGGCCAGATGAATTGGTCCTGCTAAATTGCCCAGAGTGTTAGGTGCATTAATCGGGGGTAAATGGAGGGTGGACCACATCCCCAACTTCCACCTCTACCTCTGATTTGTCAGTCTGCTTATTCGAAAATTCAGCAGAAATTTAACCCCATTAAATATTGGAGAACTGCATCTCCTGTCAACAGATTCATTAGAACTAAAGTGTTTGTGTTTTTGTAATGGACCTTTTTCCTCTCAGCACCTAGACAAGCACATAATGTGTAAGGAAACTCATATGAGCTGTTGCTTCTTCTAGCCAGCTGCCTGCAAAATTAAACAAGACAGGGACTTTATTCCTAGAAACTTGAAATATAATTATTCAAAAAACACAGAACGGATTTGAATATTTCATCTTCTGTCTCTGACTCACCAGACCATTCACAATCCAAGGTGAGTTTCTGAACACACACCACCTTCATAATGATGTGGAGGTGCCGCTGTTGGACTGGGGTAGACAAAGCCGGAGGTCACATGACACCAAGTTATGCTCCCAACAGGTTTATATGAAATCACAAGCTTTTGGAGCGCTGTTCTTTTGTCATGTGACTATAACCTGGTGTCATCTGTTCTTCTGACTATCTTCATCATAAACATTGGTTACTATGGTCTTCATAACATTCTGCTTGCTGTTGTATTTATTTTTCCGAGCAATCTATGCCCTCTTCTCTAATTTGAAATACAATGAACTGTGCTGATATAAAACAACATGCGCAAAATCTTTACTTAAAACAGATTCAAAAGGACAGTTTATTATAGTTTATGACAGGCCTTTCGGTTCTCCTGCAATTCAAAACACTGAAGGGAATTTTGTGAAAAGAAGTTTAAATATACAACAGATCGGGTCAGGTCATACCCAGATCGTCTCAAACAGGTTTACAGAGTAATGACAACAATAATACAGGTTCATTTACCACTGAGAAGGACAGAGAACTCCTCACAAATAGATTCTGAACGTCTTGTGTCACCACTTTCTATGAAGAGAAATCTTCGAGAGAAATTCTGCTAATTGCATCTAAAGACAGTTCTGGTCAATCAGTTTTGCTTATTGGTAATGAGTATCAGAAAGATGGGGTCAGGATGAGTATCATTGAAGATACTTGAGTGGTGTTGAATTCTTTGAAATGGTGACTCAAGCATTCTGATACAGCTTTTGTCAATGGGAACTAATCGTTCATTTTTGGGGCATGGCGTGTTTGGTACACCAGTGCTCCTTCTGGATTGAGCATGTGTCAGAGGCAACTTCGTTTGGACCATCTCCTGAACTGCTCCTCATCGTCTCCTCACACACAGAGGGTGGTACGTGTATGGAATGAGCTGCCAGAGGATGTGGTGGAGGCTGGTACAATTGCAACATTTAAGAGACATTTTGATGGGTATATGAATAGGAAGGGTTTGGAGGGATATGGGTCGGGTGCTGGCAAGTGGGACTAGGTTGGGTTATGATATCTAGTCGGCATGGACAGGTTGGGCCGAAGGGTCTGTTTCCGTGCTGTACATTTCTATGACTCTATGATACTGCTCAGGAATTACTTTGCGTACTCAGTCAACTATGATGCCTCTAGGGTCAAGCAACACTATCACTGCCCATTCCGAATCCTAAAAGGCATCAGCTATCTTAAAGGGTAATGTTGAAACTCCTATGGCCTCATTCTGACATCAGTTTGGAGTTGTGATGCTAAATTTGCAGGAATTCATCCATTTTGGTTCAACTTTGCCAGTTGCATCAGATTAAAGGACAGCAATGAAGCAAACCGCCCTGGAACACTGTGAGAATGGTCTTATGAACAGATAGCTGTGCAGTTGACAGTATAACTCC
Organism: Hemiscyllium ocellatum; assembly: GCF_020745735.1. Taxonomy (NCBI): domain Eukaryota; kingdom Metazoa; phylum Chordata; class Chondrichthyes; order Orectolobiformes; family Hemiscylliidae; genus Hemiscyllium; species Hemiscyllium ocellatum. The sequence goes on from NC_083412.1 coordinate 6,921,247, forward strand.
TGGTTGGCTTGATCACGCGACACGGTGGCTCAGTGGTTAGCACTGCTGCCTCACAGCACCAGGGACCCAGGTTCAATTGCAGCCTCGGGTGGGTGACTGTGTGGAGTTTGCACATTCTCCCTGTGTCTACGTGGGTTTCCTCCCACAGTCCAAAGATGCACAGCTCAGGTGAATTGGCCATGCTAAATTGCCCGTGGCATTAAGTGCATTAGGCAGAGGAAAATGTGTCTGGGTGGGTTACTCTTCAAAGGGTCAGTGTGGACTGGTTGGGCCGAAGGACCTGTTTCCACACTGTAGGGAATCTAATCTAATAATGACACACAACCAGGTAATTTCGGCAAAGGAATATATGATGGCTGTTTAATCCTTTACACAAGACATTTTCTGTTTGCGTCTCTCTTATCCACAAGTCCCTTAAATCAGCAATAAACACAATCCTAAAAGTTAATGAGGGAGATGTTGATCACCAGCCCAAATGCAGGCTTCCTTGATTGTCTGACAGCTTCAGTTAGGCTCAGATTACTCAATATCATGACTCCAACATTGTCATCGTCAACTTTCAGTATTCTTAGGACAAGATATTTCTTTTTCAAAGAATCACAGTATCAGCGATTTGAATTTTCTCCCGCTCCACCTATTAGGGGTGGGGGGAGGAGAACAGGCTTGCGAATATTCAATGCACAAGAGATGAGACAGGGTTGAACCCTGAATCAGAAATGACCTAATGTAGGCTAGATTGAGGTTGGAATTGGGTCTATTTCAGATTGCAGACACATTGATCATTTTAAAAGACATATACAGGGGTGGCATGTTAAAGGTGCCTCCCCATTTCAATCCAAGATTGTGGAGTAGTCAGGAAAAGCGCAGCAGGTCAGGCAGTATCCAAGGAACAGGAGGTTCGATGTTTCGGGCATAAGCCCTTCTTCCTGATGCTGCCTGACCTGGTGCGCTTTTCCAGCAACACATTTTCAGCTCTGATCTCCAGCATCTGCAGTCCTCACTTTCCCCTGTGGAGTAGTCACACAATTTCTCATTTTCCAGCTCAAGAAAAGTCAAACTGGATCAAAAAACATTAACTCTGCTTTCTCTCTACAGATGCTGCCAGCACTGCTGTGTTTTTCCAGCGCTTTCTGTTTTATTTTACACATTTTGTTTCCTGCCTAGAAGGACAGGAGGGCTTATTGAGTCCATTGCAAATGGTCTGTGTCTCATTCTGAATGCTCCCGAATAACTTCACATTGGCTTTGACCCTCAAACCTATTGATCTATTCATTATTTGCAGGTCTGGAATCCATCAAAATTAACAACCAGCCATTGTCAGCTGCTGATGGGCGATCTGACATAGTTTATTCGGGTATTTGAACACGATAGGTATCCTTAATTTACACTCCACATCCAGAGCAGTAACTTCATGGTGTAAGAATTTACTTGTTGAGCCTTAAGTCCCTGACTTAGGTCAGAAGGTCCGAGTTCAAGCTCCATCTGCTCTGGACATGTGTCACAACAGGCAATTTTAAACAAAATTGTTTCTTGGCTGGTACAATTACAACATTTAAGAGGCATTTGGATGGGTATATGAATAGGAAGGGTTTGGAGGGATATGGGCCGGGTGCTGGCAGGTGGGACTAGATTGGGTTGGAATATCTGGTCGGCATGGACGGGTTGGACCGAAGGGTCTGTTTCCGTGCTGTACATCTCTATGACTATGTTGTTGTTCACTTTTCAGATGTGGAGACAGAGTATTTAAAACATTAATGATGCGGATGCTATACTTCATTTAATCCAGTTTGAATGCTCCAAGGTAACTGGATGCCTCATCAGCATCTACCAGAGTTAGGTTCGAGACAGTTACAAAGAGTTTGTCCCCGCTGTGCAGGTCGAATACACCTCCTTGATAGACTGAGTACAAGTTGTGGTTCCCCGAGCACCAGGTGCTGGCACCTCTCAGGAGTAAAGTTGGCTTTGGATATTTGGCCATTTTCCTGTAGATGTATTGAACCAGCTGATATTCCCTTGTGCTCATTGGATAATCTGCATGGTAACGGAATAAAATCTGGGAATAAATGTAATATAGGCCTTGGTGCTTGATTTCCAAGGCCCCATTGCTATAGCGCAACTCCCTCAGATGCGCCACACCGACCCTCTCCTCCCAAGATGTGATGAGTTTCCCTTTCAATCCTAGAAGTCTGGTCTCAAGATCTGAATGGAGAGAAAATGGATATCATCAAAGACAACTCATTGGACAGGATGGTGTGCTACTTTACTACCACAGCACTGCCACCTCTATCAATTTATCTGCAAGCAAGTGCCACCTCTGAGCTGGAGACTTTACAGTTCTGACTCACTAACCTAGGAAAAATAAGCAGATTAAACCTGTTCTAACTCATGGCTAGCTATTAAACTGAACTCCCAATCTATTCCGTCACCCATGCCAGACTGTCCACCTCAGCTCTACGCACCTTGCATAACCTTCCCACACACTCTGAATATAGGTCACTCCCTTCTCCCATCGCACCTCCCCCCACTAACTTGAAGACCCCCAAACAAACAACCACCTCATTCCTTGAACTGACCCCCCCGCCTTCCCTCCTCTACCAACTCTGCCAGATACATAGCCAAACTCTTGATTTGACAGCCCCCAACACCCTCACAACTAGTTCCTCCACCCGATTCACCATTCTGCAAATGCCCACCCATCTGCCATCCTTATCCATCGCCCATCCATCTGCCACCCAGAGCATAGTAGTCAGTGCTGGAAAAGAGCAGGATGATTTGACCTCAGGTGCTGATGCTGTGCTATGATGGAAGGTTTCCTGAACAGTTATGCTTTTGCATTTCTTCAGAGGTTTGAATTCGTCATCTGGGACAGCAAGCTCCCGGGGAAGGTAAGGAAAACAGAGCAGAGGAGCATCTTAACTGTGAATGTTAATCCTTGGAAGATTCAGTAACATGTGCAGCTCTCAATGAACAAATGGAGTTATGTGAACGGAACAGTGTTTACAATTCAGAACACAATTCAATCAACATGACAAAATTAATTTCAGCAACAAATTTACATTCAACCTATTATGGGAACAGGTCATATCATTGCGTCAAACTAATATTGAGTCAGTAAAGTCACTGGGAGTGAGTGATGTGACTGAGTTCTGGCAAAAAGAGAGGATGCAGTGAGAGGAGAGGGAGCCTCTACAAATATACCTATTGCGAACAATATAGTCTAAAGTCGCCATAGTCCAACCTGACTGCAGAACTGCTTTCTCACTACAGAGAGAGAGAGGGGTGGTCGTTGGAAAGTGAGAGAGAGTGGAAGAGGGGGAGAGAGAGAATGGGGGGGGGGGGGGAGAGGGAGAGAGAGTGAGAGGGGGAGAGGGAGAGAGAGAAGGGGAGAGAGAGAGAAAGGGAGAGAGTGAGAGAGGGGGAGAGAGGGGGAGAGTGGGGGAGAGAGATAGGGAGAGAGGGAGAGAGTGAGAGAGAGGGGGAGCGAGAGAGGGAGAGTGAGAGGGGGAGAGGGAGAGAGGGAAGGGGAGGGGGGAGGAGAGGGGAGAGAAAGAGGGAGAGAGTGAGAGAGCGGGAGAGAGAGTGAGAGAGATAGGGAGAGAGGGAGAGAGTGAGTGAGGGGGTGGGAGAGGGGGGGACAGAGAGAGGAGGGGGGAGAGAGAGAGAAGGGGGGGAGAGAGAGAAGGGTGAGAGAGAGGGAGGAGACGGGGGGGGAGAGAGAGGGGGGAGAGAGAAAGAGAGAGAGTGAGCACCTCAGGCATGGAGAGAGAGGTTGAGGAGGATGGTCCTTCATTGGTAACTTCAGCCAGTGCAGGAACTAAACCCATGCTGCTGGTGTCACTCTGCATCACAATCCAGTGACTGAGCTAACGGACCCCCAATGGAAGGTAAAGGATACAAGTAAAATCCATAGAATTATAGAATTGCTACAGAGTGGAAGCTGGCCATTAAGCCCATCGAACCCACACTGACCCTCCAAAAAAATCCCACCCACACCTACCTCATTTCTGTAATCCTGCATTCCCCATGGCCAATCCACCTAACCTGCGCAGCTTTGCGCTACGGGAGGAAACTGGAACACCCGGTCAAACACCACATAGACACTGGGAGAACGTGCAACTTCCATATTGACAATTGCCTGGGGGATGATGGAAACTGGGTCCCTGGCGCAGTGAGGCAGTAGTCCTAACCCATGTGCCACTGTGTCACCCCAAAAATGACTGTAACTCAGAAAGTAGAAGGGAGGTACTCATGAAAATTACAAAGATGAGTAAAGTGGTATTGAGCATATTGTTGGAGCTGACAACTCCCAGCTGCTGTTAGACCTCATTCTGGGCTCTTAAAAGAAGTAGTTGATGCATCGCTTTTAATTTTCTCGATTTCCCTTGCGTGAAGAAGGCTCCAGCCCCATTGAAAGATAGCTAATGTAACTAAAAGGAGGCTGAAAATGAGATGGCAGAAAATTCAGCTTCTACCATTTTCCCTATGATTAGATTAGATTCCCTACAGTGTGGACACAGGTCCTTCGGTCCAACCAGTCCACACCGACCCTCTGAAGAGTAACCCACCCAGACCCATTTCCCTCTGACTAATGCACCTGACAGTATCGGTAATTTAGCATGGCCAATTCACCTGACCTGTACATCTTTGGACTGTAGGAGGAAACTGGAGCACCCGGAGGAAACCCACGCAGACACTGGGAGAACGTGCAAACTCCACACAGTCACCTGAGGCAGGAATCAAACCTGGGACTCTGGTAGCGTGAGGCAGCAGTGCCGACCACTGAGCCACCATACCGCCATGACAGATACTATTATTAAAGACATTCCAGCAGCGCACTTAATTAAACTCAAGCAGAGTCAACAAGGATTCGTGAAATGAAAATCGTGTTTACCAATTTGTTTTGGAGTTCTTTGAGGAGATTACACATGCTGTGGATAATGGGAACCCAGTGGATGTACAGAACTCCAATCACAGCCTGTGATATTCCCTCTGACCAGGAATGCAACTCCTCCACCCTTTTTACCTCCCTCTGCATCCCACCTGAAGCATCTATACCCTGAGATGTTTAGTTGCTAACCATGCCCTTCCCTCAACCAAGTCTCATTAATAGCAATAACATTATACTCCCAGGTACTAATCCAAGCCTTACATTCATCTGCCTTACCTACTACACTTCTCACAGTACAACAAATGCACCTCAGACTACCAGTCCCTCAGTGTTCATCATCTGCTCCCTGCCTACTGTGCCCCTTAGTCACGCTGACTTTATTATCTAGTTCCTTATAGACTTTATTATCTGTTTCCTTACTGTCGTCTAGCCTCATTTGGTTTCCATCCCCTGCCATGTTAGTTTAAACACTCCCCAACAGCATTAGCAAAAGCACTCTCAAGGACATTGGTTCCAGTCCGGCCCAGGGGTAGACCATCCAATTTGTAATAGTCCCACACCCCCAGAACATTGTCTCTATGTCCCAAAACTCTGAATCCCTCCCTCCTGCACCATCTCTCAAGTCACTCATTCATCCTGTCTATTCTTTCATTTCTACTCTAACTAGCACGGGGCACTGATAGCAATCCTGAGATTACTACCTCTTAGGTCCGACTTTGTAACTTGGCTCCTAACTCCCTAAATTCTGCTTGTGGGACGTCATCCCGTTTATTACCTCTATCAGTGGTGCCTATATGTACCGGAACAGCTGGCTGTTCCTGCTCCCCATTCAGGATGTCCTGCTGCTGATCTGAGACATCCCTGACCCATGTACCTGGGAGGTGACATACCATTCAGGAGTCTTAGTGAACCTTTTGTTGACTGCCTCCAATGCCAGTGTACCTTTTCTTAGTAAGTGGTCTGAGATCATTTATGGTATTCTAGTGGTCAAACTAGTGCCTTGTATAGTTACAGATTGCCATCCTGAAAATGTTCACAAGGTGCTTTCCAAAGACTCACCAAGAATCCTTTGACAGCACCTTCCAAACCCACGGCCATTTTCATCTAGATGCACAAGGGCAGCAGATACAGGCAACTGCCTGTGTGGAGTTTGCACATTCTCCCCAAGTCTACATGGGTTTCCTCCAAGTGCTCTGGTTTCCTCCCACAATCACAAAGACGTGCAGAGTAGGTGAATTGGCCACGCTAAATTGCCTATAGTGATCAGGGATGTGTAGGTCAGGTGCATTAGTCAGGGGTAAATAAAAAGTATTGGGGAATGGCTATGGATGGGATACTCTTTGTAGGGTTGGTGTGGACTTGTTGGCTGAAGGTCCTGTTTCCACACTGTAGGGATTCTATGAATTGATGCCCTCTCTGGAGCTACTGCCGGCTGGGCTAATGCACAGGTGGGACTTTCTCCTCGCTCAGTACCAGCTGTGGTCGCCATGGTCTGAGGATGCCACCCAGGTCAATCTGAAGGAATTCCCAGCAATGGGGGAAGAAGGTCAATGACCCTCCCCACCTCACCGGTGCAATTGCTGCCGTCTTCTCTCTGAAATCTCACATTCACTCTATCTCTGCTACCAAACCCACCTTCCACCAAGCCTCATGTTCTAACTAAAGCTTGCTACATCTTCCCTCGCTCACTGTCATCCAACCTAACCACTGACCCTGTGTGCTCGCTACGTTGTCTATTCACTCACCCAGGCCATCTCCCCAACTGCGCCAACAGTCACAGCTGTGTTGCCCACTTTCATCTCCCATAATCCTTGCTGGTGTTAAAGTCCATTGACAGCCTCTTATGAAAGTGACCTCCATGATTAAACATGAGAAAAATAGTTTCAGAACTCACAAGCCAGGTTTCACTTTGGCTTCTGACTTGGCTAGCATTGACAGCAGGATCATAACAACATCTCTCGTCATGCACACACCCACCCCCACTTCCCCCCACAATGCTAATATATATTTTTCAATCAAATCCCCACTCACACTTATAAATTCCAGCAGCAACAAGCAAAGCCTGTCCAACCTTTTCTTAAAAGATAACCCATACATCTGGGTCTCAGGCTTGGTAAACCATCTCTGTATTGCGTCCAATGCATTCGATTTTTCCTTACAGAAAACATCCAGTACTGCGCACATACTCTAGATACAGTCTCACCGATGGCATCCATAACTTCCTCAATTATAAAGTCACAGTCATAGAGATCTACAGCACAGAAAGTCTGTGCCACACATAAACAACCATCTATTATAATCCCATTTTCTAGAACTTAGCCCAGAGTTTGCTTTGGCATCACAAGTGCACATCTAAATACTTCTGAAATGTTGACGAGGATTTCTGCCTCCACCAGTCTCACAGGCAGTCAGTTGCAGATTTTCACCCATTTTCTGACATCTCTAAGATCTCTGCCCCTACCTTAAATCTGTGTTCCCCTGGTCACTGATCCCTCCCCCAGATGGAGAAGCATCTTCTTATATATGTCCGTCTTAATTTTAAACATCGCAATCATACCCCCCTCTCAATCACCACTGCTTTAAGAAAAACTAATACCAGTCTGTGCAAGCTCTCTTCATAACTGAAACATTCCAGCCCAGGAAATATTCTGGTAAATTTCCTCCGCACTGCTATCACATCCCTTCTCCAATATGGATTCCACAACTGCACACAATACTCCAGCTGTGGCCTAATCAGCATTTCATACAGTTCCAGCATAGCCTCCCTGCTCCTAAATTCTATGCCTTGACTAATAAAGGCAAGTATCCCATTTAACCACTTTATTCACTTGTCCTGATACCTTAAGGGTCTGCAGGCATACTAAGGTCTCCTTGATCCTCTGGGCTTCCCATCGTCCTACTATTCATCATGTATTCCCATACCTTGTTTGTCCTGCCTAAGTGCATCATGTCGCATTTATCCAGACTGAATTCCAATTGCTACCGTTCAGCCCACCTGGCCACCCTATCTGTATCACCCTGCCTTATAGTCTCAGGTTATTCTGCTCATCCTCCTCCGGGTGCTCCGGTTTCCTCCCATAGTCCAAAAGTGTGCAGGTCAGGTGAATTGACCATGCTAAATTGCCCATAGTGTTAGGTGAAGAGGTAAATGTAAGGGAATGGGTCTGGGTGGGTTGCTTTATGGAGGGTCGGTGTGGACTTGTTGGGCTGAAGGGCCTGTTTCCATACTGTAAGTAATCTAAATCTATCTAAATCAGTTAGTACTCCATCAATTTTTATATCATCTGTGAACTCATTGATTGAATCACATTCAAGTCTAAGTCATTTATACAAACCACAAACAGCAAGGGCCCCACTGGACATAGATTTCCAGACACAAAAACACTCCTCAACCATCACCCTATGCTACCTGCCACTCAAATAACGTGTCAACCCATGGACTCTTACCTTTGCTAACAGTCTCCCACATGGGAGCTTATCAAAAGCCTTCTTGAGGTCAAAGTAAATTCCATCGAAAGCATCATCTTCATCTCCATACCTGGGTTACCTCTTCACTCAAGTTGGTCAGACATGACCTCCCCTGAACAAATCCATGTTGCCTATTCCTGATTATTCCCTGCCTCTCTGAATGCAGATTAATTCTGCCCTGCGGAGTTGCTTCCTAGTGTTTCCCAACCGCTGTCTCTCCTATTTTCTCCACAGCCTTGACTTCTATTTTGTATCTGATGTGCCTCACAATAAATGAGAGAAGTGTGAATGCTAGCAGTGACACATGTGCAACCACTAACTGTTATCAGACCCTTTCTTCTCTGAACACACCTACAGTCATGGAATCACAGAGTCATACGACTCAGAAACAGACCCTTCTGTCCAACTTGTCCACGCTGACTAGACATCCCAACCTGACCTCATCCCATTAACCAGCATTTGGACCATATCCCTCTAAACTCTTCCTGTTCAAATATGCCTCCAGATGTCTTCTAAATGGAGGCACCAGCCTCCAACACTTCTTTTGGCAGCTCATTCCATACTCACACTGCCCTCTGCATGAAAATGTTACCTCTCAGGTCCTTTTCAAATTTATCCCCCTCTCATCTTAAGCCCTCTAGTTTTGGACTCCCTACCCTTGGAAGACGACCTTATCTGTTCACCCTATCCATGCCCCTCATGATTTTATAAACCTTGACAAGGTCACTCATCAGCATCTGAAGATAGAGGGAAAACAACTTATGGTTAGTAAACCCTCTCTCCCTATAAGTCAAACCATCCATTCATGGCATCATCCTTGTAAATCTTATCTAAACCCACGTTTCAGCAATAATCTCTGCTGATCCTCTCTCTCCCTCTCCCTCTCTCTCTCTGACATCTCTCCTGTAAGAACCTGGGGTTTAATGTACCTTTGTTGCCAAGGGGTGTGCTTATGGGTGTGTTTATAATGCAGGAAATTGGAACAGCATTGTTAAGTTACAATAGAGTTAGGTTGTCAGATAGGTTAAGTTATTCTATATTCCATTCTTTTTTGTTCATGTTTCATTTGGTAGTCTGCAAATAAATTCCGTTTTGTTTGAAACAGAGTGGTCCGAACAGCTGCATCAGTTCCTGGAATATCCACATTACATCTGCCTAAAACTACGAACAAAGTTTGGGTCTGGGCTACCTTTTAGAAATGTGTTGAGCAGGTCTGGCCGGATCCATAACACTTCCCATAAAACATAGAACATAGAACATTATTGCGCAGTACAGGCCCTTCGGCCCTCAGTGTTGCACCGACCAGTCATACCAATCTGAAGCCCATCTAACTTACACTATTCCATGAATGTTTGTCCAATGACGACTTAAATGCACTTAAAGTTGGTGAATCTACTACTGTTGCAGGCAGTACTCTGAGTGAAGAAACTACCTCTGATATCTGTCCTATATCTATCACTCCTCAATTTAAAGCTATGCCCTCTTGTGCTCGCCGTCACTATACTTGGAAAAAGGCTCTTCCTGTCCACCCTATCTAACCCTCTGATTATCTTATATGTCTCAATAAAGTCACCTCTCAACGAAAACAGCCTCAAGTCCCTCAGCCTTTCCTCCATACCAGGCAACATCCTAGTAAATCTCCTCTGCACCCTTTCCAAAGCTTCCACATCCTTCTTATAATGAGGTGATCAGAACTGTACACAATACTCCAAGTGCAGCCGCATCAGAGTTTTGTACAGCTGTAGCATAACCTCATGGTTCCGGAACTTGATCCCTCTGTTCATAAAAATTAGAACACTGTATGCCTTCTTAACAACCCTGTCAACCTGGGTGGCAACTGTCAAGGATCTGTGTACCTGGACACCGAGAGCTCTTTGCTCATCTACACTACCAAGAATCTTACCATTAGCCCAGTACTCTCATGTTTCTGCATTAAACTACATTTGCCACCTTTCAGCCCAGCTCTACAGCTTATCTATGTCTCTACGTAACCTACAACCTCCTTCATCACTATCCACAACTCCACCGACATTAGTGTCGTCTGTGAATTTACTAATCCACCCTTCTACGCCCTCATCCAGGTCGTTTATAAAAATGACAAACAGCAGTGGACCCAACACCGACCCTTGCGGTACATCACTCGTAACTGGACTCCAGGATGAATATTTCCCATCAACCACCACCTTTCAGCAAGCCAATTACTGATCCAAACTGCTATATCTTCCACAATCCCATGCCTCCGCATTTTGCACAATAGCCTACTGTGAGGAACCTTATCGAAAGCTTTGTTGAAATCCATGTACACCACATCAACCAGTATACTCTCATCTACCTGTTTAGTCATCTTCTCAAAGAACTCAATGAGGTTTGTGAGGCACGACCTACCCTTCACAAAACCGTGCTGACTATCCCTAATCAAATTATTCTTTTCTAGATGATAATAAATCCTATCTCTATAACCTTTTCCAACACTTTACCAACAACTGAAGTAAGGCTCACTGGTCTATATTTACCAGGATTGTCTCTACTCCCCTTCTTGAACAGGGGAACCACATTTGCTATCCTCCAGTCTTCTGACACTATTCCTGTAGGCAATGCCAAAGGATCGGCAATCTCCTCCCTGGCTTCCCAGAGCATCCTAGGATAAATCCCATCTGGCCCAGGGGACTTATCTATTTTCACACTCTGCAGGATTTCTAATACCTCTTCCTTGTGAACCTCAATAACACCTAGTCTAGCAGCCAGTATGTCAATAACCTCCCCAACAACACTGTCGTTTTCTAGCGTGAATACTGTCGAAAAATATTCATTTAGTGCTTCCCCTATCTCCTCTGTCTCCACACTCAACTTCCCACTCCTATCCTTGATTGGCCCTAATCTTATTCTCATCATTCTTTTATTCCTGACATACTTATGGAAAGCCTTAGGGTTTACCCTGATCCTATCCACCAACAACTTCTCATGTCGCCTCCTGGCTCTTCTGAGCTCTCTCTTTAGGTCTTTCCTGGCTACTTTGTAATACTCAAGCGCCCTAACTGAGCCTTCACATCTCATCCTAACATAATCCTTCTTCTTCCTCTTGACCAGGGATTCCACTTCCTTCGTAAACCACGGGTCCCGCGCTCTACAGCTTCCTCCCTGCCTGACAAGTACACACTTATCTAGGATACTCAGGAGCTTTTTCTCGAATAAGCTCTACATTTCTAATGTGCCCATCCCCTGCAGTTTCCTTCCCCATCCTATGCTTCCTAAATCTTGCCTAATCGCATCATAATTGCCTTTCCCCCAGCTGTAACTCTTGCCCAGTGGTATACACCTATCCCTTTCTATCACTAAAGTAAACATAACAGAATTGTGATCGCTATCACCAAAGTGCTCACGTATATCCAAGTCTAACACCTGGCTGGGCTCATTACCCCCAGAACCAAATCTAATGTGGCTTCACCCTTTGTTGGCCTGTCTACATGAGGGTGACCAGAATTGTGTGCAGTATTCTAAAAATAGCCTCCCCAGTGTCATGATGTTCCAACTTCTATACTCAATGGTGATAGTGACAACCCTTTTTTGTTTACTTTAGCAATGGAAAAGGGTAGGCATATTCCGCAGGGCAAGAGTTATAGCTGGGGGAAAGGCAATTACGATGTGATTAGGCAAGCTTTAGGATGGGTAGGATAGGAAAGGAAACTGCAGGGGATAGACACAGTTGAAATGTGGAGCATTTTCAAGGATCAGCTACTATGTGTCCTTGATAAGTATATATCTGAAATGCTCAGGGCCAGCTGGTCTTCAGAATTCAGAACTTCTCAAATTTCAGAATAAGTGAAAGTTTGATGGGGAAATTTTAAAAAATCTTACTTGAGGAGCAGACTCACTGAGTAAAATGGTACTTGAGCCAGAATTGAGGCCTGCCAGTGCTGGGTCAAGAACCCCCATCTCATGTCACATCTGAGTGACACGCATCGAGTAGGTGCCAACTTGTGTTAACTGTTTGCATGCCAAACAACCTTGTGAATGATAAAAAAACTTCACAAAAGAACCTTTGGACTTTGGAGCTTTCTGGATTTCGGGATTTCAGATAAAGGGTTGTCTACCTGCACCTGTCAGGCGTGGAGGAAGTAGTCGAGCAAAGGAGCCGCGGTTTACTTAAGAAGATGAATCTCTTGTCAAGAGGAAGAAGGAGGCTTATGTTCAGATGAGATGTAAAGTCTCAGTTAGGGCAAGTGAGAGTTACAAGTTCACAGGGAATGACTTAATGAGAGAGCTAAGCCAAGCCAGGAGGAACATGAGAAGTTGTTGGCAGATAGGATCAAGGGAATCCCTAAGGCTTTCTATAGGCATATCAGGAATAAAAGAATGACTAGAGTTAGATTGGGGCCAATCAAGGAAAGTTGTGCATGCAGTCAGAGGAGATAGGGGAAGTGCTAAATAAATATTTTTTGTCAGTATTCACACTGGAAAATGACGATGTTGTCGAGGGTAATATTGAGATACAAGCCACTAGATTAGATGGGATTGAGGTTCACAAGGAGGAGGTGTTAGCAATTCTGGAAAGTGTAAAAATAGGTAGGTCCCCTGGGCCGGATGGGATTTACCTTAGGATTCTCTGGGAAGCCAGGGAGGAGATTGCCGAGCCTTTGGCATTGATCTTTATGTCATCATTGTCTACAGGAATAGTGCCAGAAGACTGGAGGATAGCAAACATTGTTCCCGTGTTCAAGAAGGGGAGTAGAGACAATCCTGGAAATTATAGACGAGTGAGTCTTACTTCGGTTGTGGGTAAAGTGTTGAAATGGATTATAAGAAAGAGGATTTATAATCATCTAGAAAGGGATAAGTTGATTAGGAATAGTCAACATGGTTTTGTGAAGACATGGTCATGCCTCACAAACCTTATTGAGCCCTTTGAGAAGGCGACCAAACATGAGGGTAAAATGGTTGATGTGGTGTATACGGACGTCAGCAAGGCAATTGATAAGGTTCCCCAAGGTAGGATATGGCACAAAATATGGAGGCATGGGATTGAGGGTGATTTAGTGGTTTAGTTGAGAAATTAGCTAGCTGAAAGCAGACAGTGGTGGTGGGTGATTGGAAAATGTTCATCCTGGAGTTCAGTTACTAGTGGGGTATTACAAGGATCTGTTTTGGGTCCACTGCTGTTTGTCATTTTTATAAATGACCTGAGTGAGGGCTCAGACGGATGGGTTGGTAAATTTACAGATGACACTAAGGTCGGTAGAGTTGTGGATAGTGCTGAAGGATGTTGTAGGTTACAGAGGGACATGGATAAGCTAGGTAAAAACAATGACTGCCGATGCTGGAAACCAGATTCTGGATCAGTGGTGCTGAAAGAGCACAGCAGTTCAGGCAGCATCCGAGGGGCAGCGAAATCGACGCTTCAGGCAAAAGCCCTTCATCAGGAATAAAGGGCTTTTGCCTGAAACGTCGATTTCCCTGCACTTTGGATGCTGCCTGAACTGTGCTCTTCCAGCACCACTGATCCAGGACATAGATAAGCTGCATAGCTGGGCTGAGAGGTAGCAAATGGAGTTGAATGCGGAAACATGAGAGTTGATTCACTTTGGAAGGAGCAAGAGGTATAAAGAATACTGGGCTAATGGTAAGATGAGCAGTGTAGATGAGCAGAGAGATCTCGGTGTCCAGGTACACAGATCCTTGAAAGTTGCCACCCAGGTTGACAGGATTGTTAGGAAGGCATACAGTGTTTTAGCTTTTATTAATAGAGGGATCGAGTTCCGGAACCATGAGGTTATGCTACAGCTGTACAAAGCTCTGGTGCGGCCGCACTTGAAGTATTGCATACAGTTCTGGTCACCACGTTATAGGAAGGATGTGGAAGCTTTGGAAAGGATTCAGAGGTGACTTACTAGGATGTTCCCTGGTGTGGAGGGAAGGTCATATGAGGAAAGCCTGACGGACTTTGAGGCTGTTTTCATTATAGAGAAGATGGTTGAGAGGTGACTTAACTGAGACATATAAGATAATCAGAGGGTTAGATCGGGTCGAGGTGAGAGCCTTTTTCCTCGAATGGCGATGGCTAGCATGAGGGGACATAGCTTTAAATTGAGGGGTGATATATATATATATATATATATATATATAGGACAGATGTTAGAGGTAGTTTTTTAACTCAGAGTGGTAGGGGCGTGGAACGCCTTGCCTGCAACAGTAGACTCGCCAACTCTAAGTGCATTTAAATTGCCATTGGATTGACATATGGATGAGAATGTAATAGTGTAGGTTAGGGTGGGCTTCAGATTAGTTTCACACGTTGGCGCAACATTGAGGGCCGTAGGGCCTGTATGGTGCTGTAATGTTCTATGTTCTATAATGTTCTGACTAATGAAGGCAAGCTTGCCAAATGCCTCCTTCACCACACTGTCTACCCACAACTTCATTTTCAAGGAACTATACACCTACAATGCCAGGTCTTTTTGTTTGACAACACTCTCCAAGACCATATCATTAACTGTATAAGCCATGCCCTAGTTTACCTTACCAAAATGCAACACCTTACATGTATTGAAATTAAACTCAGTCTGCCACTCCTTGGCCCATTGGCCCATCTGATCAAGATCCCATTGACCTCTGGGATACCTTCTTCACTAAGCACTACACTGCCTATTTTGGTATAATTTGCAAACTTACGAACCAGGCTTCCTACATTGACATCCAAATCATTTAAATAAATGACAAAAAGCTGTGGACACAGCACTGATCCTTGTGGCACACTGCTGGTCACAGGTCTCCGGTCTGAAAAACAACTCTCTACCACCACCCTCTGTCTCCTATCTTCAAGCCTATTTTGTGTCCAATTGGCTAGCTATCCCTGGATTCAGTGCGATATAACCGTACTAATACACTTACTGCACCAAACATACCCACACTAATGCCCCCTAACCCTCATGCCAATGTCTTCACCATAAAGGTGTCCATACAAATATTCTCACAAAAGTGTGCATGAGAAAGCATCTTTTCAAAATGGTATCTATTTGACAGCCCTCAACAAAGTGGCATCCATATTAATGTCCTTAACACAGTGGCCTCTGGACTGTCTGCAACCGAGAAGTATATATGCAAATAACAGAGATGCCACCCATACCCAAAACAGTATCCGTACTGTGGAATAACTGATCCAAAATGATTACATTTCCCAGCTGCAGTTTCCATCTGATACCTTTCCATTGTGTGAGATTCAGGCTAGAAGCTGAGCAAAATTAGCAATAGGGTCAGGGATTCCCTGGAGTCTCCAGAAATCCGCACTTCCTCAAGCAATCATAGAGAAGGATTGTTGCAAATGTTAGAAATGTTTTGTGCCCTTTTGCCCCTTTTGAGCAATTCCTTGTGGAAGTATTGCAGATGGAAGAGATTGATTGGGGGGTGGGAGAAGTGTGTGATGGATGCAGCTGATGAATCACAGGCCCTGGGCCTTTCTCACTCTGAGTGCAATGGAATGGCAGACAGCAGCTTGAAGAGCTTTGCAGGATTCTTCGTGGGAGACATGAAATAACTCCTGGTGTGGCTTTGGAAGGGAGGCGTGTGACAATTCCTGGTTCAGCTCCCATCAGAAGGATGGAATCTTCCTCAGGAATGCAGGATGGAACTTACCAGAAGGAGCTTTGATCAATTTCTTCATGGTGAGGTGGGCATAGGGTGTCTGCTTCCTCATATTCTTCCTCGTGCGACTGGGGACCAACCCTGAAAAAAAAAGACACTGCTCGTAAAAGCTGAGGACAAAGTGCTTTGTCTGAACGTCTGAATATTGCCACACTCTCAGGCAGCTGTAGAGAGAGCCTGTCAAAGGGCCATAGAGGATAATCAGAGTCTTTATCCCCATTTATGAACTAACACATCACTGAGATTTCTCCTGAGTGAGACAATGATTGAGTGAGCATATTGGGAGTTTGGTTCAGAGTGGGAATTGGATGCACGGGGGAAGGAGGGATACTGCAGAAGTGAGCCAAGTGTGGAATCTGGTGAAGGAATTTTCCTGAAGAGATTGCAGGGGTTTTATCAGCATTGTAAGGTTTATTGGTGTGCAAAAACATATTGGGAGGTGTTGGCTGTTCTAAATATAAACGAATGAATCAGCAATTGTCATGGAAAGCATGTTTTCCCTTCTGTGTCAGTACAGAGTCAGGGCTCATGGTTTTAACATTAGGGGGTCACTCTTTCAGAAGAGTTGTGGACATTATTTTCTCTCTCTCAGAGGGTTGTGCAAATTTGGAATCCTTAGCATTCAAAGGTAATGGAAGTGTGGTCATATAATATTTTTGAGGTGGGTGTTGATAGGTTCGTTTAGGAGTGGAATCAAGGGTTATCAGAGGAAGGTGGAAATGTGGAATTCAAAAAACAAACAAATTAGCTGTGCTCTTGTTGTATGGGGTAGGCCCGAAGGACTGAACAGCCTAGTTTTGCTTTTAATTTCTTTATTCACATGTTTATAAGTCCGAAAGTGATGCAGGCCAAAGGCCCACAGATACAATCAAAGTAAATGTCACGAGGAATTAAGGGCTACGGGGAGAATGCTGGTAAATGGAGTTGAAATGCCCATCAGCCATGATTGAATGGCGGAGTGGACTCGATGGGCTGAATGGCCTTACTTCCACTCCTATGTCTTATGGCCTTAAATGCTGGAGTTCAGGGCTGCTACTGAGGAATATTTCCTGATATTGAGGGAGTTAAATATCGAGTGTAAATGAAGTAAGAATGGAATTGGATGCAAACTAAGCTCCATTCTTATTACAATAATAATTATATGCTTAATTAAGAGACTTGCCCCACCATCCTTTCTTAGCCTCCTGTCTTTTTGAATGTCAAATATTGCCCAAAATCGAGGTCCCAGCCCTGCCCACCTTGCAACCATGTCTCTGTCATGTCAATTAGCTCTGACACATGCATTTCTATCTGTGGTAACAATTGATCCACAGTGTTCGGAATATTATGAACTCTTGTCTTTTTATTCTTTCGCAACCTCTTGAGTTATCTGCTCATGCTCTCTTAAGTTTAAATGCAGCGATGAGTGAGTTTGAGGAGAATAACTAAGATAAAGCCGGAAGAGAGGGAGTTTCAAATAAAGACAGAGACAACCCAATGAGGCAGATAAATAAGTGTGAATGGAAATGGGCCTGGGTCTGGTCTGATGACTGGTTAACAAGATAATACTCGACATCCTGATTCAATTAAGAATGTGCATTCTTGGGGAAGCTGCTCCAATGGAATTTCCCTCCATCCCAAATGAGGACCATCTACTCTCTGACTCACTGAACTCACAGACATCTTTGCTCCTGGATCAAACTTACCCCTGTGTTGCTTTTTGTCTGCAGCACCAGGATCCACCTAAACAAAGAGAGGAACAGTTAATATCTATTTCCATCAGTCCCTGTGCAATTTGCCTGGCTCCAGTGCACATGGAGCGGATCAGTGGTGCCTCATACTTCCCACAGTGCCTTGCAAACACGTGAAGGCTCATTGAGAGATCAGGGGATTGGAACTCCTTTCGCCCAGTCTCACAACCCAGAGCAATGAAACTCGCACTCTTACAAAACTGGTGTAAAGACAACACCTTTTCACTCCCTTTCGTTTTGGACAATGGGCATCCCAGCAGTGCAAAAACATACTGGGAGGTGTCGGCTATACCAAATATAATTGTTTTCTCTCATGTGAATCAGCTTGGGCTCATGGTTTTAAAATTAGGGGTCACCCTTTCAGAACAGAGATGAGTACACAGAACGTTGTGCAAATTTGATATTCTCAGCATTAAACTAAGGAGACTGTGTAAAAAGATGGCTGCACTTTTAAAAAAGATCATGCTTAATGGAAGACAGTGTGAGTTATACACAGTACTACCTTCCCCTGGATCAAACAGAGAAAAAAAGCAGACTCCACAGAGTTGATGGATCCTAAGCCAAGGGGGAACAGTTGCTGGACAACTATTTTCTAATTGGCTCCTGACCAGCTGATCACGGTGTTTGGAGCCAGTGCAGCAGAGAACCACTTAAAGAGAAAAACTGTCAGAAAATCTGCCTCCTTCTCACTCTCTCCTGTTTGGAGGTCATAGAAATTCTTCAGTAATAGCTTGCTGCCTTCCACTTACCTGTCTCTACAAACCTCCAGTTGAAGGGAACTAAAATGCCTTCAAAGTCAAAGAAAAGACGGATTCCTAATCACTGAATGAAAGACGGCATTACTGTGTAAACAACCTTGTGTCAACAGCAAAGGACTAAAAAGGAATTGAAAGGAAGAGAAAGAAAGTAACTCATTGAATCCAGTAATCTAGACTGGTAGTGCTGAACTGTGCTGTCCTGATCATCTTTTCCCCTTTTCCACCTTTAATATCCATATCTTGTTTATCTTTGTCTGCCTGTCTGTTTATGGAGGCGAATGTAAGAAGAGGTGAGGTTTAAGATTTAGAGCTCTGTATTTGTAATTCATATACCTTCATCACCGCTAAAGACAAATTGTCCACCATAAACAGTGATTTTCTTGTTAAGTGCAGAAACCTGCTATTTTCTTTCAAATTGCGTTTGTCAGTCAGGTCAAATGGGGACTCTGGAGGATTTGACATAACCTTTGCACATTTGCGTCAATTCCAGCAATACTGAGGCTTGGTTTCCAGTGCATTACATAGTGTGTCAGATGATCTTGACTGGATATCAGAGTGAGCACCACGAGCCACAATTGAAGAACACTGATTTTCCAAGGCAAAATGCAACGACAGTGCCAACGTTCCCCACACCTCCTTCTGCCCCAGATGAATAGTGCCAGATTTTCACACATTGCTTGATCTGACTGGTGACTATAAATGATATGTGTTCAAAGAGACACATCTGCTCAGCCATTGCCAGGAGCCACTGTTAAAGAAAAATACAGATATTGATGAAACTGGAAAAGAAAAAATCATAAAGGACAAAACATTGGGACTCTTAAAAACTCAAAATGGTGGGAGTGGGAAAAGATCTGCTAACCCACGATCGCCCCACAAAAGCAAAATTGGCCAAAAACTGTACCAAAACACCCAGAATTCCCAAGCAGGCTCACAAGCCAAATCAGATAGCCCACACAGACAAGAGAATACACTTTAAGCTCGCTAACAGCGACAGAGCACCACAGGTATCTCAAAGCCCTGAGGGCAGTTTCACAATCCAGCAATACCAAAACCACACAAAGAGTAGGTCAGGCAGAGAGGCACCAATAAGGATATGCTCCAGGAACAGGACAATGGGAGCACCTCAGAAGAAAATCAATCAGATAGTAATGGATGTAAGATCCATTCAGGAGTTGGAAACAAATAGTCAATAGATGACGACTCAAGTTTCAATTTTGCATTTTTGATCAGACCATGATCAGCACCCATTAATGTGTTCTAGAAATTCATTCATGACCCTGCTGAATCATTTAGTGGAAACCTGTGGTTATCGTGCTGCAAGTTTCGATGTGAAGCTGTTAAACCCGTTTGCAACCAAGTGTTAACTGCATGCTTCTGTTGATGTGGGTTCAACCACAGTTTTTTTGGGTGGGACCGTTTCCACTCAGTTGGGCACGTTTAACTTCAGTAAACTGACCTGAGTGAGGGTGAGGTGAAACCAGTGACCTAGAGGTCACATATCACAAACACAGAACAGACACCATCTCTTCACAGGACAACCCAGAGAGAAACCTCAGATCTGATAGTGACTATTAGGCTAGCAAGGTTGAACTTTCACTCTGGTTCATGGATTATTCACAGAAAACATGTTCGTCACCTCCAGAAGAGGCTCCCATGTGACCTCGACCCTGAGTAGGCTGGTGAACGGGAACAAAGAGCACACTTAACATTGACACCTCCAGTTCCTAGCTTTCACCTCGAAAGGGCTTTTGCCCGAAACGTCAATTTCGCTGCACTATAGATGTTGCCTAAACTGCTGTGCTCTTCCAGCACCACTGATCCAGAATCTGGTTTCCAGCATCTGCAGTCATTGCTTTTACCTCGTGGATAAGCGCACTGATTCAAAATGTACCAGAGATTTCAGCACCAACATCTAGGCTGATTTCCCGAACACAGACCCCTTGCCAAAGGACACAAAGCAGCCAGCCCATCCACTTTGTCACAAAGTAACAAGGGAAGAAATCATAAATCACATTCCATACCAATTCAGTTCAATTTTCAATAACCATTCAGGGGTGGGCTGGATTGGGAAGACTGACGCAGACATTGGAGTAATGTTCCGATCACTTTGGGATTTAGGGAGGAAATTTTATCAAAACTTCCCTCACAAAATCATGTCATGGTCCTACGTCATTATCGATGATTGGATTGAGATTTTTAAGACCAAGATGACCTTCTAGCAGGCTGGCACGGTGGCTCAGTGGTTAGCACTGCAGCCTCACAGCACCAGGGTCCAGCCTTGGGCGTCTGTTGTGTGAAGTTTGTACATTCTCCCCATGTCTGCGTGGATGTCCTCCGGGTGCTCCAGTTTCCTCCCACAACCCAAAGATGTGCAGGTCAGGTGAATTGGCCATGCTAAATTGCCCTTAGTGTTAGATGCATTAGTCGGAGGGAAATGGGTCTGGGTGGGTTACTCTTCGGAGGGTCGGTGTGGACTAGTTGGGCCGAATGGCCTGTTTTCACACTGTAGGGAATCTAGGGGAAAGAAAACACTGATGCAGTGGAGGACGTTTGCTCCATTTGGCCCATCAAGCAGTGCATTTACCTTTCCCACACAGCAGCTGTTACCTTTAGTTTAACTCTAGGATTTCCCAGTCTGGAAAATCCAGCACATATTACTTCAACAGGACACCCTGCTTTCTGGAGCAAAGTTGTTTTGTTGTTTTCCCTCCCACCTGAATCAAGAGAGGGAAATCATAGATCCTGGTATCCCTCGTACAGGCTCAACCTGTTCCTTGAAACTCTCAACAGCTTTGGTGAGTGCCTTTGTGATGCACCTTGGATCCATAAGAGTAGAAATGTGCAGCACAAGGGGAACCCTTCAAGTCTGTACCCAGTTCTTCCAACAAGAAATCCGGTCAGTCCTACCACTGCTGACCAACTCTCTGAATTTCCTTCAAGTATTTGATGAATTACCCTTTTGAGTACCAATTTGAATCTGTCTTAATATCAGCTCAAACTCTCTTTAATCCTCTTTCTCATTGATAAAGCATTCATATTTTTCTCTTGTTTCGAATTCAAAATCATAATCTTCTCCACTTATGTCCTCTATGAGTCTATATAGAAAGTCCAGTCAAAGCTCAAATTTCAGAACAGGTCCATTCTGTCAACACAACTTGGTCATTCACATTCTGCTGCCAATTCTGTTTCTTTCAGCTAGGTCCTATGCAAAAATACTTAGCTTTTATGTCTGTTCAGATTTTCTTAAGGACACTGTCAACTTTCAAGGGGTTCTTGTTAGATTTCATTCTCACTATTTGATTACTACGTAATGCAGGTATGCCGTAACAATGCCTTCTGTATTTGAGATGACAGGCCAGGCATTTGGAACACGCAGAAACAGAATTTGAAGAATTCATCGCTATCCGTAATTCTCAACCCTCCATTAAACCTAAAGCCACTACACACAAGTAAAGCATTAATTCCCAAGAAATGTGTTTAAACTGGCACAAGACAAGAAGCATAGGTTGGCAACAGAAGTTTTCTTTTTAAAATAACTGACAGCAGCCTCGACATGAACAAAGCCATTACTCTAAACATATCTTCTACAAATTGGTCAGGCCACAGATAATGTGTGTCCACATGCACAAAGCTGGAATACATTAACTAGAAAGTTACAACCTTATTTCCCGCATCATCAAATCTCAATTCCAGATTTAAATTTACCAGTTGATAGCATTGATCACAATAGCCCCTGCAACATGTCTCCCAGGTAGTGGTGTGATCTTATGCAGCCTTAAGCTAGAAATTCCACATTCATTTTGAAGGAATTTATTAACTCAGTCATTTCAAGTTTGCCTGGCTCCTGGTTAGTTCAGCATTCCATCGTTGACATCTTTAAAAATGTTCTCTTCCTTTGTAGCTTTCTCCTTGCCCGATAGAATCCCACAATGTGGAAGCAGGATATTCAGCCCTTTGACTCCACACCTAAAATCCAAAGGGCATCCCATTCAAACCCAGTATCCCCCCTCGCAATCCCTGTAACCCCGCATTTCCCATTGTATTTTCCACTTAGCCTGCACATCCCTGGACACTATGGGCAATTTAGAATGGCCAAATACCTAACCTACACACCTTTGGGCTGTGGAAAGAAACCCACTCAGACATGGGGAGAACGTGCAAACTCCACCCAGACTGCCACGTGAGGCTGGAATCAAACCCAGGTCCCTGATATTGTGAGGCAGCAGTGTTGACCACTGAGCCACTGTGTCGCCCCGGATTCAAGAAGTATGAAAGAGAGAACCTCTGATTGGAGCAGCAGCTCCTCATGTTTTCTATCCATCTCATATCTGGGGAAATCCTTTCTCTGACTGATTGCAGGGGCTGCTGCTGCCTGAGACAGAAGGTATGGGACCCTGGTGATTCGCATCATGAGAAATCATTCATCCAAGATTATCATCCCATCCACACTAAACAGAAGCAGTTAGATTGCAGAATGACGGTGTGATTTTTAAACAATTGACATCCCACTTGAATTGAAACTATCCCCAGAATCTGTCTCTTTCAATCTGGTATGGGAACATAGAACATAGAACAATACAGCACAGAACAGGCCCTTCGGCCCACGATGTTGTGCCGAACTTCTATCCTAGATTAAGCACCCATCCATGTACCTATCCAAATGCCGCTTAAAGGTCGCCAATGATTCTGACTCTGCCACTCCCACGGGCAGCGCATTCCATGCCCCCACCACTCTCTGGGTAAAGAACCCACCCCTGACATCTCCTCTATACCTTCCACCCTTCACCTTAAATTTATGTTCCCTTGTAACACTCTGTTGTACCCGGGGAAAAGTTTCTGACTATCTATCTATTCCTCTGATCATCTTATAAACCTCTATCAAGTCACCCCTCATCCTTCGCCGCTCCAACGAGAAAAGGCCGAGAACTCTCAACCTATCCTCGTACGACCTATTCTCTATTCCAGGCAACATCCTGGTAAATCTTCTCTGCACCCCCTCCAAAGCTTCCACATCTTTCCAAAGTTGAGGCATTGTAAAGGTAGACGCATTGAAGGGCTAATATTGGGAATGACTGAGGATGATGGTGTGCGGGTTGCATTGCAAGAGGGTTGGAGGTGAGAACTTGTGATAAAACCTGCAATGAAAATGTTCCTGAACTTGAGTCATTTTGCCATCAGAGCATATGTGAAACAACTTGCTAGAGAAGGTCAACACACCCATCTTTGATTGCATTACTGAAAATACTAACAAACCACAACCTGCAAAGCTACATTTACTGGAATAAGCCCAGGCCAAATTGTTGATTGTCAAAGCTAAGATTAGCAACATCAGTGGACACTAAACAAAAAACAGGTACAACCGATCGTACTTGGGGAAATCTAAAACCTCAACCAAAGTAGTGAAAACCACTTTGAGTTACTTTACAATGTTTCCTTCAAGTGTGATTCCATTACAGCTAACTACAAAAGCATTTAAATTTACCACAGTGCTATTTTTGAAGATCTGGACCCTCAGGGGAGGGGTCTCTCGGTTCCGCAATCAGTCAATAAACACTCGCAATCGGTCTGGTTCTTTATTTCTTCATACGGCCAGACACAGATCTTCCAGAAGCATAGAGGTTATACACTTCTGTGTTCCTCAGAGGAGCTGCACACATAGCTTAAAACAAAGACATTTTTAGACTTTTGTTAAAGAAAGGTACAGACTAAGATCGCATTGTACATTCAGACAATTACCAATCAATATACGATATTGCTTTATTTGACAGTTACTTGGTCCAGTGAAATTTCCTGGGGATCAACTTTGTTTTCCAACAGTCATCTGTTAAGTGATTGCTCCTGACAACAACTAGTTACCTCAGCCTGTATTCAGGTTTCAGATCCTCACTTTCACAATCACTTTTATCTCCAATAGTCTGCATAACTTTTTTATTTAAAATGACTTTACTTCTTTTGCTTGTATCAACTAGTTTTAGATGTAAGGATTTAGCGGTCATGCATTGCAAGGCATGTTAATCCAAGGCTGCTGGATGTGTGGAGTCATTCGGTAAAATAGTTCTCATTTCAGTGCAGAATGTTTATAATCACAAATTAGACTCCCTATGGTATTGAAATGGGCCCTTTGGCTCAACAAGTCCACACCGACCCCCAAAGAGTGACCTACCCGGACCCATTCCCCTATTACTCTACATTTACCCCTGACCAATGCACTTAACCTACACATCCCTGAACACTTAGTATGGCAATGTAGCATGGCCAATTCACTTAACCTACACACCTTTGGATTGTGGGAGGAAACCGGAGCACCCGGAGGAAACTCCACACAGTTGCCCGAGGCTGGAATCGCACCTGGGTCCCTGGTGCTATGAGGCAGCAGTGTTAACCACTGAGCCATCTTACTGTCCACATTCTGCGCCAAGATATACATTAGATGATGCCCCTTTCGTACGGGTCATTTCTAGGTACAAACACTTCTTCCTGTGAAGTAATCAGATAACTGTTGTCTTGCATCAGCTCATTTGATCTTGGAAACTGTCCTTTCTCTGTCCCATGTGCTTCAGTCGAAAAGGTAAATCTGTAATCTTTTCTCACTTCCATTTTTTTTGTAGCAGATACATAATCGGGAATATACATACAGAAGGAAGAGTAATTGGGGCATTGGTGAGATCATATCTTGAATACCATGTGTAGTTGTTATCTACTTATTTAAGGAAGGATGTAAATACATTGGAAATAGTTCAAAGGAGGCATACTCGAGTGATACCTGGAATGAGTGAGTTGTCTAATTGGGAAAGATTGGTGAAGCTAGGTTTGTTCCCACTGGGGTTTAGACGACTGAGGGGTGATTGGGTTGAACTGTATCAGATTCTGAATGGGCTCGACAAGGTGCATTCAAAAAGGACGATTCCTCCTATGGGTCAGCCCAAAACTAAGGGATACTGTTTCAAAATTAGCTATTAGTGATGTCTCTTAGGTCGATCTTTCTGATGAGAATAGTTGGTTTCACAATTTCTAGTGGGTGAAAATGAGAAAAGAAAGGTTGCCTTTTGAGGACAGAGATGAGGAGACTTTTATTTCTCTCAGAGGGTTGCGCAACTTAAATCTCTGCCCCAGAGGCGGTAGAAGTGGCATCATCAAATATTTTTAAGGCAGAAGTAGATAGATTCTTGTTAGGCAAGATAATCAAAGGTTAGTAGAGGTCAATAGCCATTCACTAATGTCCTTGAGGGAAGGAAAATACCATCCTTATCTAGTCTGTACTCCATGTGACTCCAGACCCACAGCAATGTGATTCACTCTTTAGGCAGTGAGGGATGGGCAATTAATGCTGGCCTAGCCAGTGATGCCCTCATCCCGTGAATGAATAACATAAAAGGAGGATGGAATTTGAGACACAGATTAGCCATGATCTTATTGAATGGCAGAGCAGGCTCAAAGGGACAAATGGTCTACTTCTACTTGTAGTTTATTTGTTTATTTGCAACTCCGTAACATTCGATGGGCAAGGTAACGCCAGTGCACAATTGTATTGAACTTTCTCAAAGATGTTTGGTAAATCAATTCTATAGACAATAGTTCCACAAAGACCAGTGTTTCTGGAACAAAGGTACTTTTTAGCAACCCAATTTAAGTTTCCCAGGCTCATGGACAACACCACCCACTCACCCATCGAAAATATTATGAAATCAGCTGTACTCATCTGGGAAACTGGTATGTAAGAAGTCACTAAAAGTCACTAATTTCATGATCTTCAGATCACCCAAGGATGAAGATCGAAGTTTATGCTTTCAATTTCAGATATTTAACTTTTTTTTAATGTTTTATTTTTCCTTAAAACATCCTTGACTTTAGAACGTTTCATGGTTACACTTAAAACCAACAAATCAAGACGCAATGGCATCTCCTCAGAATGCACAACCCATTCAAGCGACTAGTCACAATTGCTCACTTCCTTCTTTAGAGATGACCTCACCTTTCCATGATCAGCCAGCCTGATTAACTGGGAAAGAATTAATGTTCTCCAATTGGGATCACTGAGTCTTATAGTTACACCACACCCCAATCTGCTTTTGTATAGTCCAACACCAGTTAAACATACTCCCGATCTAAAAGTCAACTTTCAACCCTCTCACTGAAGAATTCAATATCCTCCCTATCCCATGACCCGCCCTGTTTTGTGACCCATATTCGCCCTATCCCATGACCACCCCCACCCTGTGACAGCCCTGTTCTATGATCATCTATTCCTCCCTCTTTTTGGTTCGGGTACTGTAAAGGGGCACTGTTAGGGTTAATAGGGTTGTGTTTTGTCACGTGTCTCAAAACCTTTAAACTTCTTATATGGAAGTTGTTTGGTTTATTACATTTTATCTTAATTTCTTTTGCTTATTAAACATTTTTTGTCATCAGAATCAAATCTGCAGCATCGTGGGTTTTTGTTTTGCTTCAGTGGAAGACAACATTGTTACGACAAAAAGATCTATCAAACCAGGTTTCGTCTAGGGACTGACTTGTTCTGTAATAACATCACCTGGAATTTTACCACACTCAACAGCATAAGCATAAAGTGATAAACAGGGCTAAACCATTCTACGACCAACTGCTCAGATCAAAGCTCTGTCGTCCTGTTGTATCTAGTTGTGGTTTGGTGGTGGATAATTAAATGACTCAATGGAGGAGGCAGCTCCACAAATATCCCTATCCTTAATAGTTGAGAGAATGGAATTCCGGTGGTGAGGGGAGACCGATCAGCCCTGAAATCAAAGCCACATTTGATCGCGTATGGAATCCATGGGTCCTAGCAAAACTGGAATAAATGGAAATTTGCCCTTCTGTCCATAGCAAAAAGAGAGGTGGTTGTGATTGTTGGAGATTGTGAGGTCTGCAGATGCTGGAGATCAGAGTTGAGAGCGAGTTGTTGGAAAAGCACAGCAGGTCAGGCAGCATCCAAAGTGCAGGAGAGTCGATGTTTCAGCTGAAGCCCTTCATCAGGAATGAGCTCATTTTCTTGCTCCTCAGATGCTGCCTGACCTGTTATGCTTTTCCAGCAACACACTCTCAACTGTGGTTATTGGGGGTAAGTCATCTCAGCTCCAGAACATCACCACAGGGACTCCTCAGGATAGTGTCCTAGCCCAACCATCTTCTGCTACTTCATTAATAAGGTCCCAAGTGGGGATGGTCATTGATGATTGCACAATATCCAATACCATTTGTAACTTCCCAGATACTGAAGCAGTCCATGTCCAAATGCAGCAAGACCCGGACAATATCCAGGCTTGGGCTGACAAGTGGCAAGTAACATTTGCAGCACATTGCAAGACAATTGAGCATCTTCAGCAATGGAGTATCTTCAGTGACACTACCAGCACTGAATACTCCACTATCAATGTCTTACAGGTTGCTGTTGACAGACCAGCCATTCAATACTATAGTTACAAGAGTGTCAGAGGCTGGGAATCCTGACCTTCTAACTCACCTCCTGACTCCAAAGCCTATCCACCATTTGCAAGGCATAGGTCAGGAGTGTGGTGGGATACTTCAATTGCCTGGATCAGTGCAGCTGTAGCAACAGTCAACACATTTGACACCATCCAGGGC
This sequence comes from Hemiscyllium ocellatum, assembly GCF_020745735.1. Classification (NCBI taxonomy): domain Eukaryota; kingdom Metazoa; phylum Chordata; class Chondrichthyes; order Orectolobiformes; family Hemiscylliidae; genus Hemiscyllium; species Hemiscyllium ocellatum. The sequence continues at coordinate 6,949,329 of NC_083412.1, forward strand.
AAAGCAACTACTTAATTGGGACTTCATCTACCACCTTCATCATCCACTCTCTCTGATGCTCAGTAACAATACTGTGTACAAGGATACACTGCAGAAATTCACCAAGGTCCTTAGACAGCACCTTCCAAACCCATGACCACTTCCATCTGGAAGATCAAGGGCTGCGGATAATGGGGAACACCACACCTGCAAGTTCCCTCTCTCTAGACTAGGAAACATATTATCATTCCTTCAGCATCTCTGGGTCAAAATCCTGGCACTCTTTCCTCAAGAGCACTTGGGTCTACATCACTGTAGTGTAGGAAAGAATGAACTGTCATGGCTCACCATCAGTTTCTCAAGGATAGCTAGGAATGGGCATCCACATCCCACAAATATATTAAGAGAAACAAGTCCCACCCTGTGCACAACCTCCAGTCCATCAGTCTGTTCTACAATCAGGCCCTTTTCCAACACATAAATTTGACAAACAGACAGTGATCCATTCCATGATTTAATCACTAAAGTAGCCAAATAGAGTTGAGAGATCACCAGTTCCCTACACAATTCAACTTCTCAAACCACACCACACGAAGCCAACAATTATTTAATGCTCCATTACCTCCAGAAACTGGGTCACACCTTCCATAGAATGAGTACATGCTCTCCTCCGCTAACACACGTTAGGCCCAGTGCAAAGGCTAAATCCACTCACAGTGAGAACTATGCTTTAAACCTCCCTCGATTCTCTGTAAGATATGAGCCTGCGAAGTATGAGCAGAATACTAGAAGAAAAATAAATGAAGCATTTTAAACTTACACTAACTCCGTATATTATAATATCCTAACGATGCCAAAGGTTGCAGATTTAATAACCTTTATTTTGGACCGAGGTTCATGAGGCAGAGATTGTACATCGAAACAGATACTCAGACGAGCCACAGCCTGCAGTGAAGCAGAGTTTTATTTGGAACATTCAATACCCAAGAATTAATAACACTCCTAAATTTGAAATTCAAAAGGAGGACAAAAGAGATCATTGCAATGAAGCCACACTGACAAATGGCAGAGGCTGATAATTGGTCTAGATTTTTCAGGTTTGGCATTTATCCCTATGTAGGGAAATAGCCGAGCCTCTCAGCTCTCTTTCCTGGCTCACAGTCATTAAAAACCTACTTAGCAACCCAGTAGGTGGAGGTGGTTACCACAGATGCTGGAGATTAGAGTCAAGATTTAAGTGGTGCTAGAAAAGCACACCAGGTCAAGCAGCATCTGAGGAGCAAGAAAATCAACGTTTCGGGTGAAAGCTTCGGGATTTTCATTCCTGATGAAGGGCTTTTGCCCAAAACGTCGATCTTCCTGCTCCTCAGATGCTGCCTGACCTGCTGTGTTTTTCCAGCACCACTCTAATCTTAGCAACCCAGTGTCAACTCAGGCCAAAAAAAAAACCCACCCAGAAATGGAAGGAAATGTTTAAAACGTCCTTTAAGTCCTAAACAAAACACATTAAATCTTAGCTGTAAGTGTAGTGCTGGAAAAGCACAGCAGGTCAGGCAGCATCCTGATGAAGGGCTCATGCCCGAAACATCGATTCTCCTGCTCATCGGATGCTGCCTGACCTGTTGTGCTTTTCCGGCACCACTCTCTCGACATTAAACCTTACCCAAGACCCAAAACAATTGTGTTGCACAGAAACCGGAATGCAGGACAGCGAAGGCAGGTCACTGATAGGGGTCGCAGTCCTCTCTGTCTGGATGCTGAGAGTTTGGGAATCGCAGACCTCTACCCTGACACCCCCAGCATGCATGGACAGGCATCTGCAAATGAAGGAGTCAAATAACCTGCTACATTGTTTTGGGTGTCCGGGAGAGTGGGTGAGAAAGGGACCCGAGACAGAAGCTCAGCAGCGATTGTATTGAATCCCACAGCAGTTCAAGGGGCCAAGTCGTCTGCACCCACTCCTATTTCTGATGTTCTTATGAATCCCACTTATTGAAAAGTGATGCCATTTTCTCAGGGAGTTATCATTTCTTTCCATCAGAACAGGAACTAAGATTTATAAAATACAAATAAAGAACAAAATTGAAATGAAACATGAACACCACACTGTGATTGGTCCAGTGCCAGAGGCCCCATCTTTCCAACTGCAGCTCCTGTTAATCCTTTCAGTCGACCGAAAAGATCCGATAACATTTCTTGAAAAGAGTAGGTGGCTGTCTCTGTGTCCCGGCCAATATTTGTCCCATCATCAGCAGGAGCAAAAGCTAATGCTTCGGCCATCTATTTCTGTGTTGATTTTGGAAGCTCATTGTGAATTCTCCACAATTTCAGCTGTCAAGCCCATTGGGATCTCCTGACGTCTCACTATATTAATTCTTTCGAAACAATTATTGGAACAATATACACTGTTCTCAAAAGGAATTGACTGACCCGTTGTGCAATTAGTTTGTGCTTCAAAGAGGTAATCTGAACCAGTTGACCATTAATTAGCTTTCCAAATATCTCCTACTAAGATATTAGATTCCATTCAAGGAGGGCCCTGCTGCTAATATGCAGTGACTTTGTCTCCACCAGAATGTTTTACCTGATGTAGTAATGTTCATGTTAACCCTCTTAAAATAAGAAATTGGGCTTGCTATTGAAGAAATCAATAAACCATTCATTACAATATACAAACATTACATTCCAAGATATATAAGCGTATGGGTAATATAAGGATACTAGGATGCAACATAGGACCATGCTTTCAGTAGCATGTCATGGTTCAAGTGATCTACAATAAGATAGCCTCCTTTATACCCTAAGGTCACATGCAGTGATGATTTCATCAGTATGTCCATTTATGTATACTGACTGTACGACATAGCACAAGCATTATCAAAGTTGTTTTAACCTCTTATTGGATCTTAGATTGATTTTTGAAGTTTATTTTCAGAAATTGAATGTCGATGGATGTTATTTATATGGACTTCCAGAAGGCATTTGACAAAAGAGACTGTTAACGAAGGAATTGAGGACAAATTTCTGACTTGGCTTGGAAATTGGTTGAGTTACATGCAACAGAAACCAGGGACACATATTGGCAGGATGTGACCAGTGGTGTCCCACAAGGATCTGCGTTAGGACCTCAATTATTTATTGACAACTTGGATAGTGGCATAGAAAGCCATATATCCAACTTTTCTGATGATAACTAGTTAGGCACCATTGTAGACAGTGCAGATGATAGCATATATCATATATAATCATTGATAGCCTAGGTGAATGGGCAAAACTGGCAGATGCAGTTCAATGTAAGCAAGTGTGAGGTCATCTATTTTGGGCTGGAAAAGGATAGATCAGGGTACTTACTAGATGGCATAAAGTTAAATATAGTAGTTGCCCAAAGAGACCTGTGGGCTCAGATGTATTGATATTTAAAATGTCATGAACAGATGCAGAAAATAATCAAGGCGGCTCATGGAGTACTGGCCTTTATACGGAGAGGACCAGAGAACAAGGATACAGTAATTAGGGTGCAGTTCTACAAAACTCTGGTTAGATCCTACTTGGAGTACTGAGAGCAGTATATTGAAGAAGGGTTTGCCGGCCTTGGAGGAAGTGCGACATAGATTTATAAGAATGATGCCTGGACATCAGGGTTATGTTATGAAGAGGGATTAAACAAGTTTATGCTATTTTGCACTAATTTTGTAATTTTGTAAAAAACACTCAAAAATCTTTTTCTTTTTCAATAAAAATATTTACAAAAAAAAAGTTAATTTTTTTCTCCTGACTTGAGAAAGTTAGGGGGTGATCTGATTGAAGTGTTCAAGATCCTAACAGGAAAAGACAGGTGAGATCAAGAAAAACTATTTCCACTGGTTGAGGATTCGAGAATTCGGGGACATAGTCTGAGATTTAGGGTCAGACTGTTCTGGGGAGATGTCAGGAAGCAATTATACTTTAGGGTGTAGGTTTGTTTGCTGAGCTGTAGGTTTGATATGCAGACGTTTCATTACCTGGCTCGGTAACATCATCAGTGGCGACCTCCAAGTGAAGTGAAGCTGTTGTCTCCTGCTTTCTATTTATATGTTTGATCTGGATGGGGTTCCTGGGGTTTGTGGTGATGTCATTTCCTGTTTGTTTTCTGAGGGGTTGATCGATGGTATCTAGATTTATGTGTTTGTTTATGGCGTTGTGGTTGGAGTGCCAGGCCTCTAGGAATTCTCTGGCATGTCTTTGCTTAGCCTGTCCCAGGATAGATGTGTTGTCTCAGTCGAAATGGGACTACATAGAGAAAGCCAATGCACTACTCACAGACACCAACACCTACCAACAGGTGGCGCTAGACCCGACCCGACAACTAGGAAACAAAATGACATATCTCCTAAGAAAATTACGCAATTCCAGACAATTAAACAAGACGGAATTCCAGAAAATGAAACCAGATAGGATCAACACCCCACAATTCTACGGACTACCAAAAATCCATAAACCAGGAGCCCCCCCTCAGACCCATAGTCTCACTACTTGGAACACCAACTTACAGACTGGCCAAAGAACTACACACAAGACTGAAGTACCTAGTAGAAGAGTCACAGCACTCCATCCACTCCACCCAGGAATTCCTAAAAATTATCAAAAACACCAAAATAGAAGAAGACAAAGCAAAGATCTCATTCGACGTAACAGCACTGTTCACCTCCATCAACATCGACCCGGTAAAGGAAACACTTACCACATTTTTAGAAGAGAACATCACACACACCCCAACCACCATCAATCACATTACCAACGAAAACATCATGAAGCTAGTGGACCTGTGCCTCACCACCCACTTTACCTTCAACAACATAGTCTACAAACAAACCAACAGCACACCTATGGGATCTCCGCTATCAGAATTCATAGCAGAAGTGGTAATGCAAAGACTAGAACAAACAGCCCTACCAACCATCAAACCAAATCTCTGGGTCCGCTACGTAGATAACACCTTTGTCATCACAAAACAAAACAAGATAGAAGAGACATTTCTCATCATCAACAACACCCTCACAGGCATAAAGTTCACCAAGGAGGAAGAAACCGACATCAAACTCGCATTCGAAAGAAAGAACAATGGAGAACTACAAACCAACAAATACTGACCAAATACTTAACTACACCAGCAACCATCCCAACACACACAAACAAAGCTGCATCAGAACACTATTTCAACGAGCCACCACACACTGCAAGACAAACGAACTTCGGAAAACAGAGGAGAACCACCTGTACAACGTATTCAAGAAGAACAGATACTCAAAAAATACAGTGCGCAGATTCCTCAGGAACAAACCACGACAAGCAGACCAGACACAGCCAGAAACCCTAACCACCTTACCATACATCAAAGAAGTTTCAGAAATGACAGCCAGACTGCTAAGTCCTCTCAGGATCATAGTAGCACACAAACCCACCAATACTCTCAAACAAAAACTAACAAACTTAAAAGACCCAGTACAACCCATGGACAAAATGAACGTCATCTACAAAATTCCATGCAAGGACTGCCACAAACACTACGTGGGACAAACAGGAAGAAAGTTAGCCACCAGGATACATGAACACCAGCTAGCCACAAAAAGACATGACCCTCTCTCCCTCGTAGCCCTACACACGGATGAGAAAAACCACCATTTCGACTGGGACAACACATCTATCCTGAGCCTATCTAAACCTCAACCTGAGCTACAAACCTTCACAAATCTTGCAGCAATTATAGTCTCAAAGGTTAAAAATCACACAACACCAGGTTATAGGCCAACAGCACACTAGCTTCCAATTAAACCTGTTGGACTAGAACCTGGTGTTGTGTGAATTTTAACTTTCTCCACCCCAGTTCAGCACTGGCATCTCCAAATCTTATTCTCAAAGGGTGGGAGAGGTTTGGAACTCTACTCCCCAAATGGCAGTGGAAGCTGGATCAGTTATTAATTTTAAATCTGAGATAAATGTCTTCGTTAAGCAAAAATATTAAGGGATATGAGTCAAAGGCAGGTATATGGAGTTAAGTCACAGATCAGCCATGATCTCATTGAGTGGTAGAACAATCTCAAGGGGCTGAATGGCCTACTATAGTTCCTAACTTACTCAAAACTGTAATAACTCATAAACTGGAATGGTGTTGACATAAGTACATGAAAAGGTGATCCCCTTACTAATCTAATAGAGAAATAAGCAATGTTACCCACTGAGGCACAGACAGAATTAAACTTTTCTTTCTACAACTCCTGAACAAGTGACTGAAATTTCTGTGCTACTTATATTTGCCATTGCCGTTGTGTTGTAGGCAAGTATTGTTGACAATTTGTGTGCTGAAAGATCTTTGAAACAGTGGATAAAGCAACGGTGGCCTAGTGATAAGCACTACTGCCTCACAGCACCAGGGACCTGGGTTCAATCCCATCCTCAGGTCACTGTGTGGAGTTTGGGAGGAAGTGAGAACTGGAGATCATGTGGTGTTGGAAAAGCACAGCAGGTCAGGCAGGAATGTGATGAAGAGCTTATGCTTGAAATGCTGGCTCTCCTGCTCCTCGGATGCTGCCTGACTGGCTGTGCTTTTCCAGTGCCACACTTTTGGAGTTTGCATGTTCTCCCCGTGTCTGCGTGAGTTTCCTTCAGTTGTTCCGGCTTTCTCCCATAATCCAAACATGTGCAGGTTAGGTGGATTGGCAATGGGAAATTGCCCTACTGTGCAGGAATGCACAGGCTAGGTGGATTAGCCATGGGAAATGAAGGGCTGTGGGATAGAATCGGGGAGGTGAATCTGGGTGGGATGCTCTGCAGAAGGTTGGTGTGGAACCAATGGGTTGAATAGCCTGCTTCCACAGCGTATCGATTCTATGATTCTAATGACCAGTTAATCCATTTTCAGAGAGGATTTGAGCTATAGGGATAGGCTGAACAGGCTGGGGCTGTTTTCCCTGGAGCGTCGGAGGCTGAGGGGTGACCTTATAGAGGTTTATAAAATTATGAGGGGCATGGATAGGATAAATAGGCAAAGTCTTTTCCCTGGGGTCGGGGAGTGCAGAACTAGAGGGCATAGGTTTAGGGTGAGAGGGGAAAGTTATAAAAGATACATACACAACATTGTGGGCCGAAGGGCCTGTTCTGTGCTGTATTGTTCTATGTTCTATGTTCTAAGAGGCAACTTTTTCATGCAGAGGGTGGTACGTGTATGGAATGAGCTGCCAGAGGAAGTGGTGGAGGCTGGTACAATTGCAACATTTAAGAGGCATTTGGATGGGTGTATGAATAGGAAGGGTTTGGAGGGATATGGGCCGGGCGCTGGCAGGTGGGACTAGATTGGGTTGGGATATCTGGTCTCTATGACTCTAAGACTCTATGAGATGTTAATTGGGGAGTGAATGTTGGCGAGGAACTTTGGCCTACTCACTGCTCCTCCTCAGGCCCTTCCACAGCCATCTCAAATTTGGCAGAAGCATTTTCCTGTATTCATCGGCCAGCACCTATTGCTTAACCCTAAATGTCCTTGAGCTGAGTGGTTTGCCTTGCCATTCCTGAGGACAGATAAGAGCTAACCACACTGCTGTGGGTCTTGAGTCATGCATTGGTTAGACCAAGTGAGGTCAGCAGGTTTCCTTCCTTACAGTGAACTTTTATTTTATTTTATTTTACAACTATCAATGATCATTGTTCTGGCTTTCAATTGCAAATTTATTAAATAAATCTCAATTCTAACAGTTGCCAGGGTGGGATTTGAACCTGTGTCTCTTGTTCAATATTCTGGGCCTCTGGGTTAGTCTCCCAATAACATTAGCACAATGCCACCATCGCTGCTCATTTGTTGACTTGGACATTTACAAACATTCCTAGAATCCCCCTCAGGTTTGGCCCAACAAGTCCACACTAACTCTCCAAAGATTATTCTGCCCAGACTCACCCTCCCAGCCCTATCCCTATAACCCTTCATTTCTCATGGCTGATCCTCCTAACCTACACTTCTTTGAACTGCCGAAGGAAACCAGATTAAACAAACAACCGCAGATGCTGTAAAGCAGAAACAGAAACTGAAATTGCTGGTGAAACTCAGCAGCTGTAGCAGCATCTGTGGAGAGAAATCTCAGTTAACGTTTCAAATCCTGTGATCTTTCTCCAGAGACCCCTTCTCCAGCAATTTCTGTTTCTTTTATTCCTGTACTGAAAGTGACAACCAGAGCGCAGCACATCTTTGTCAACCAGATGTCTGGAAAAATACACTCCCATGTACATGGTTCTGGAACAAGTTGGAATATCACAAATTAATTCCTAAAGCAATGTACCTGAATTTAGACAAGCCCAGACCTTTGCAGTACAATGCAACACAGCCATCTAAGCCCTGCCCTCAAAGTGCCATGTGATGTTTAACTGGTTGAAAACATGCCATGCGTGAGCACAGTGCACCACTTCACACTGCTGGTATTGTCTGGATAACACTTCTTGTAGAATCAGGTGGGAAGTACCCCAGGCCTCAGAGCCCATGAACAGACAGCACTATGTGATCAAAACTGCCCACATAGTGCCTAGGAGTACCTGGCCCCATCTGGATCAAAATAGAGGGCTTAGAAACCAGGAATGTCATTCTGGAGATAATAGGAATTGAAGAACCATAATCCTGAGAGCTCCGACAGATGGATGTCGATATTTCTGCACCATATGAGTCTCCTCCACCCACTTCTTCATTTAATCATTTCACATAAACTTCCAACAAAACCACCCAACAATAGCAAGAGCCAATATCTCCAACTGGTGCCTTCACCTCATGATCAGATGGGCTGAGGAGTGGAAGTTGGAGTTTAATCATGATAAATATGAGGTGCTGATTTTGGAAAGGCAGATCAGGGCAGGACTTACACACTTAATGGTAAGTTCCTTGCAGCCCCACTCCCAGTCCGGAAGAAAGGTTCTACCCAAAATGTTGAATTTTCTCCCTCCTGATGCTGCCTGGCTTGCTGTGTTCTTCCAGCCTCCTGCTTATCTGCTTTGGATTCCAGCATCTGCAGTTCTTTTTTGTATGTAGGATAGTGAAGGCAGTATTTGGTATGCTCATTTCCATTGGCCAGTGCATTGAGTAGAGGAGTTGGGAGGTCATGTTGCAGCTGTACAAAATATTGGTTAGACCACTTTTGGAATACTGTGTTCAACTCTTGATTTGGAATGTTGGTGTTGGATTGGGGTGTACAAAGTTACAAATCACACAACACCAGGTTATAGTCCAACAGGTTTAACTGGAAGCACTAACTTTTGGAGCGCTGTTCATTTCTGGTCTCCCTCATATAGGAAAGATGTTGTTAAACTTGAAAAGGATCAAAAAGGATTTACCAGGGTTGGAGGGTTTGAGCTAGAGGGAGAGGCTGAATAGGCTGAGGCTGTTTTCCCTGGAGCGTCGGAAGATGAGGGGGTTACCTTATAGAAGTTTATAAAATCAAGAGGGGGATGGATAGGGAAAATAACCAATGTCTTTTCCCCACAGTAGTGCAGCCCAAAACTGGAGGGCATAGGTTTAAGGTGAAAGGGGAAAGATTTAAAATGAGAGTGGTGCATGTATGGAATGAGCTGCCAGAGGAAGTGGTGGAGGCTGGCACAATTACAACTTTAAAAGACATCTGGATCGGGTTTAGAGGGACATGGGCTGGGTGCTGGCAAATGAGGCTAGACTAACTTAAGCTGTCTGGGTAAATTGGTCCAAAGGGTCTGCTCCCATGCTGGACAGCTCTGTGACTGTATGACTTGACTCCATTCCTTTGTCAACTCCAGTCTCTGCTTTACATGCACCGAGAATGGAGAAAAGGTTTGCACTGATACGGCACCTGTCATGACCCAAGAATGTCCCAAAGCATTTTACAGCCCATGGAGTTCACTTTGGCAGTGTAATCACAGCTGTAAGGAAGGGTATGAGGCCACCAATTTATTCACAGCAATATCCCACATCAGTGACAATGAGCAGGTTTGACTTCTTTTCCAACACCTTTGACATCAACCTGAGAGAACAGAGGAAGCCCCAGTCCAAACTACAGCCCCTCCAAACTCTGTCAGGCCTGTGCGGGTTGCGTCAGCCTGTTACGTTCCTGTTTCTGGATCAGTGGTGCTGGAAGAGCACAGCAGTTCAGGCAGCATCCATGAAGCAGCGAAATCGACGTTTCGGGCAAAAGCCCTTCATCAAGAATAAAGGCAGAGAGCCTGAAGCGTGGAGAGATAAGCTAGAGGAGGGTGGGGGTGGGGAGAAAGTAGCATAAATGACCTGGTTGTTGCAGTGGGAGAGGGACTCCCTGAGATTCTTGTAGAGAGAGGAGGAAAACATCTTCAAGGCAGGCATCCTTGCAAGAGGATTCGCAGTAGGGTTAAAATCCACGAGGTAAATCTACAAGAATCTACAAGAATCTACACTGCCTGAACTGCTGTGCTCTTCTAGCACCACTAATCCAGAATCTGGTTTCCAGCATCTGCAGTCATTGTTTTTACCTCCTGTCTCTGGACTGGGATGTGATCCCTCAAAAATTCTGGCTTCAGGGTGCTGCCTTGCAGTGCTGTCACAGCCAAACATCTGCACAAACTGCACACTGGAATCGGTCTTTCCCTTCTAGACCAAAGCAATGAGTGTGTCGATGTTTCTGAGGTTAGAAGCTCACACCATTAAACCAATGACACAACAAACCTTAGAGCACGCGTGCAACGAGGGGTCTCCAACTTCTCACCTTGTTAACAGGTTGTTTCTGATGTTTCAGTGGCAGCAGACTAGGGCGGGAGCCCTCCTGGTTTTGCATGTCTGACAGCTCGGGAATACTTCTGTTAAAGCTGGAGAGTAGGCTGAGTAGGTGCAAGAATTCCTCCGAAGTCTCTCTGACATCTTTCTGCAAAATACAACAGATAGCATTAACCAGCGATGGATTGAAGCTGCTGAGGCAGAAATAAACAGATTGAAAGATGTTCACACCAAGGTAAAATATCCAAGTCAAAAAAGTAACAATGCTTGCAGTGAGTTTGAGGATAGAATCGGTCAGATTTTCCAGGGTCCGGCAATCTCAGACAGACAGCCCCTCCTGTTCTATTTTACAACAGAAATATGACTTGGTATTTCGGAGATGTAAGTCCGCTTGGGTTTCCCTCAGAAATGCAGGGTCGCACTACCATGCTGACAGATTTGTCGTCGTGTGGGCCGTATTCTGAAAGGTTCAGACAGTCACTTTGGCAGCTGCTGACAAACAGCAAGTACATGAGGTAAGTGTCAGGTCAGGGTGCCAGGTGGATCAGACATATCATGTACCAGGTAAGTTCCAACAGGATACGTTGTTCAGGGTCAGCCAGTGGGAAGGGGGGGATCTCAGTTCCCAGGGGGATGGAGGGGCTACAGTCTGATCAGGTCCAACAGGGGTAAATGGAGTTGAACCCTGGGGTCAGTTGTCAGGTCAGGATCTTGGGGTTGTAAGGGGATTGGGAGAAGTGTATTTGGGTTAAGTAAAGGATCTACTGAACATAGTTATTCAGGAGTTAGAAATTAACAGTCTAACGTTTCCTGATGAAATATTTACTTAATTTCATTGGAACCCACTGAATTCTCCTATTTAACTTGAGACTTTTAAGGTTTCCAGGCAGGGACAAATTGCCCAGAGGAGAATTCAACTTGCTGGGCAATTCTGTTGGAGTCTTCCATGATGGGGTTTTGACAGGATCCTCAACAGCCCCTCCCACCTACACTGGAACAATGAATGGCCATCAGAAAATCCAGGTCAATATTTTATCAATAATGCATAATGAATAAGGACGATGGGAATAAAGCGTGCAGGAGGTACAATATACATGACTTCTAATAACTATTCAGTTATGTTGTTTCTAAAATAAATTCATAGTATTCCCGCAATGATAGAATTTACCAAGACCTGTTGCTTTACTGAAAACCTAAAGAAAACTGAAGATGTATGTGAGGACTCTGCAAAACAGAAGTGTGCTTGCCTCAATCATGCACGCTGGGGGGAGATCCAAGATGGCGGCGACTCAGCAAGTCTGAGTTTACAGTGCTCTTCCCAAAACCTGGGTAAAGTGAGTTACTCATCCCCACCACACTTACCAAACCACCCAAAAAAATTTTCTAACCTTAATTAGCTGCTTACTATTATATTTAAGCAGTTTAATATTAAGTGGATAATGAGTAAACCAAAGGGATCCCGCAGCTCTCAGAAAACAAAGACCCCTCCCCCACCCTCCTCTCCTCCTCCGGCTGCAGCTGATGTAAAAACAGGCCTTGAAGAGATGATTGCCAGGCTGGAAACGACACTCGTCAATTTCATCGCAGAATCCAGACAGAGATGGAACTCATTCGAAGAAAAGCTACAAAAGCACAGCCAGGCTATCGAGGAATTACAGGGCCGAGTGGAGGGGGCGGAGCTAAAGGCCACGACCTCCGAGGCTGCAGCACAAACAGCTGCAGAACAGGTGCGAGCTCTGGGGCAGAGAGTCCGGGCCTTTGAAATCTACATGGATGACCTGGATAATAGAAATCGGAGAAAGAATATCCGTCTTCTGGGCCTCCCTGAACAAGAAGAGAAGGGACAGTTAGCAGTATTTCTGGAGCGATGGTTGCCCCAGCTTTTAAACCTGGGGGCTGAAACTGACCGGGTAAGGGTGGAGTGGGCCTACCGGGTCGCAGTACGCGGATCTGGCCCAAACCAGCGCCCACGGTCCTGTTCCGGCTGCAGAGTTATAGGGAGAGGCAGATACTCCTGGATGCCTCCAGAAATCTTGGAAAGGATCCTAAAGCCATGATCCATGAAGGATCCAAGATTATGTTATTTCAGGACTTCTCCCCGGCTTTGGCACGAAGGAGGAAGGCGTTTGATGAGGTGAAGAAATGTCTAAGGAACTTAAATATTCAATACACCTTACGCTACCCAGCGACGTTATGCATTAGCCATGAAGGATTCGAGTATAATTTTAGATCACCAGAAGAGGCTAAGGAACTTTTAGACTCGTTTAAATAAATCGTGAGACACAATTTATGTTGGCTTGCCTCTTCCACACTCCGTGGGGAGAAGTGGATACTTTACTCTACTTTACTTTTGCTTCTGGGAGCAGGGTTGTTTTCCCTTGCTATTTTATGTTATTATACTTAACTGTAATCTGTTGGAGTTGTAATTTTATAGTTATGTGTGTTTGTACGTGGCATTGATGCTATCAGATATACTCAGGTATGGGTGGGGAGGGGTGGGGGTGCGGCGCTCACTGTTAACTCTAGCTTGGTATTATATCTAAATCCTATTAAGGAGCGCCCGGGTCAAGGGTGGGACACTGTTTGGGAGAGGATATGGTGGACCTTTAGAAAGGAAGTAAGGCCCCCTGAGAACAAGGGGGAGGATCTCCATTCAAACAGGTTTTATTTTTTTTGTTCTTATTGTTTGGAAATAGTTTCCTTTTTATTATACTGTTATGAGTGTATTAGAGAATATTTTCTCTTGTTTGAAGGATGTAAGTGACTCAACTATACACTCTGGATAATTGTGGATTAGATTAGTAGTTAACTGAGTTTCATTGTTTGTCTTTCTTCTTTAGTATCATTCCTTTGAATTTTGATGATTATATATTTAAGATCTATTTTTATATTAATGTTTGTGCTTGAAAGTTCTGTTTATTTTTTGTAAATTTGTCAAAATATTAAATTTCTAATAAAAATATCTTTAAAAAAAAATCATGCACGCTGACTCTGAAATTGAGTTTGCAGGGAAAGGCCGAGAAAAAAGGCTTAAGAAAATCCTAAGTGTTCATAGTCAGACAGTCTACCAATTTCCCATATTCCAGCCAGGAATTTATCAAATGAGTGATGGAGGTCACCTTGTCTCTAATACCAAAGGCGTGATATTTTCCATCCTGTCACTCTCCTTCCCTTTTCTTTCACATGCCAATGCAAACCTCACAATTTTCACAGAATGATAGAACCACTGCAGTGCACAAGTAGGCCATTCAGCCCACTGTGTCCACACTGCCCCTCCAAACAGCATCCCACCCAGACAAAAAGCTCTACCCTATTCCAATGTCTAGTGGCCTATCCACCTAACAGACATTTTTTTTTAGACTGAGGGAGGAAACCAGAGAATCCAGTAAAAACCTACACAGACAGGGACAGAATGTGCAAACTTCACACAGATAGTCACCCGAGGATGGAATTGAACCTGGGTCCCTGGCGCTGTGAGGCAGCAGTGCTAACCACTGACCCACCGTGCTGCCCCTATGTTCTTTAATAATATTGTACAACTTATGGTTATTTTACCCTTCAGTTCTTCTCCTCTGCCTCACCTCACAAACAGAAGTTCTGCCCATTGGACAGGATGTTAATCCAAGCACCTGTGCCCCCTCTCAGGAGGCTCCACAGATATCCCCATCCTCAATGATGGCAGAGTCCAACACATCAGTACAAAAGATAAGGCTGAAGCATTCACAGTCATTTTCAGTCACAGGTACTGATTGGATAATCCATCTCACCCTCCTCCATTGGTCCCCAGCATTACAGGTGCCACTCTTCAACCCCAATTCGATTCACCCCATGGGATGTCAAGCAACGGTTGGAGACACTGCACACTGCAAACATTCATAACATAACAATAGTTATGAAAACTGGAGTTCCAGCTCCTGCCACTCCCCTAGCCAAGCTGTTCCAGACCAGCTACAACATTGGCATCCACCCCACCATGTGGAACATTACCCTGATATGACCTATTTGTAAAGAGCAGCACTAAATCAAGCCAGCCAATTACTACCCTTTGAGTCTACTCTCGATCATCAGTAAAGTGATTCGAAAATGTCACCAACAGTGCTGTCAAACAGGTACTGCTCAGCAATAACCTGTTCAGTGAGGTCCAGTTTGGGCACTGCTAGGGTCACTTAGTTCCTGACAGCTTTGGTACAAACATGGACAAACAATCTGAATTCCAGAGATTAGGTGAGAGTGACTGCATTAAAGCCATGTTTGGTTGAGTGTGGTATTAAGGAGCCCTGGCAAAATTGGGGGTTATAATTGACATAGAACTGAACAAGATCAGGCCAGAAGCCAGGAATCCTGCAGCAAGTAACTCACCAGCTGACTCCCCAGAGTCTATCCATTACCTGCAAGGCACAAGTTGGGTGCGTTATGAAACATTCCCCCTTGCTTGGATGAGTAGCAGACCCAACAACACTCAAGAAGCTTGACACCATCCAAGACCAAACAGTTTGCTCAGTAGCAGCAGTGTTTACCATCTACAATATGCACTGCAGAAATTCACCAAGACTCCTCAGACAACACCTTTCAAACACATGATCACTATCAGAGGCAGCAGATACATCACCACCTGCAAGTTCCCCTCGAAGTCATTCATCATTCTGAATTGGAAATATATTACTCTTCTTTTACTGTCACTGACTCAAAATCCTGGAACTCACTCACTAATAGCTTGTGGGTCTACCTACACCAAGCGGACTGCAGAATTTCAAGAAAGCAGTTCACCATCATCTTCTCAAGAGTACCTCGGGATGGGCAATAAATGCTGGCTGGCCAGCAACACCCATATTCCATGCATAAACAAATCAGGGTAAGCTTTGCTTATTTCCCAGCTTGCCTTCATTGGTCACAGCATTGAGTAGGACATCACAGCATAGGAGTTGGGACATCAAATTGTTGCTATGGAAGACAATAATAAGACCTCTGCATATAATTCTGTTCGCCCTGCGAAAGGAAGGATTTTACTCATGTAAAGAATGTGTAGAAAAGATTCACAAGGATATTGCTGAGACTGGAGGGTTGAGGCATAAGCAGAGGCTGGGACTTCTCTCCCTGACGTGTAAGAGGCTGAGGGCTGACCTTCATAAAGGTTTATAAAATCATTAGAGACATAGATAAGGTGAATAGCCAAGCTCTTTTTCCCCCAGGCAGGGAAACCCAAAACTGGAGGGCTAGAGGCTTAAGGTGAGAGGGGAAAAGACTCAAAAGGGACCTGAGGGCCAATCTTTTCATGCAGTGAGTGATGCATATATAGAACAAACCACCAGAGGAAGTGGTAAAGGAGAGCACAATCACAACAGTTAAAAATCATTTGGACAGGTACATGTTTGGAAAGATTTAGAGGGTATGGGAATAGTTCATTTGGGAAGTCTGGTCAGCTTGGACAAATTGGACCAAAGGATCTGTTTCCTCGCTATATAATTCCATGACTCTACTCTATGAGATGGTTCTCGGTACCAGAAACTGGCTATCCACGACACAACAGTGTCAGTGCTGAGACCATCCAGATATAGAATCTCACAATGTTCACTGTCAGCTCCTGAACTGGTGGGCAGAGGTTAAAATGAATTGGGAACTGGACCTGACCAGCCTTAATAAGCCCTTTCATCTTGAGGGCACTCTAACACAAAGATAATTTTTACAACCTAGCATTGTAGGATTTTTAAAAAGAAAATATGTCTTAAAAGGACATTTCTGCTTTCAAAGTTTATACGTGAGAAATTAAGTTTAAAAATAAGCTTTGAAATTGCTGGACATGTCTGTTACAGTGAACAGCCAAAGCTGATTGAACTATGCATCAATCTCCAATGACAAAAGGGAGAATTTTACCATGTGCCTAGCCGTGGGTAACACAATGAGTCCTTCTGAGGTTCAAAAACAGAGATTCCTGCTTCTAAATTGGAAACCACCTGAATTGATGACTGCAGTGCTTGTAAGATAGACTGCCTCAACTAAAACACAATACCAGATTCTAGCACACACGCCATCTCCCTGATCGCCTCACCTCCCCCCCACCCCCAGTCTCCCTGATTGTCCACCCTCCCACCGTCCCAGCCTTCCTGTAAACTTTCACTTGGCCGCTTGGAAAAATGACTCATCAGTCTGGAACAGGCACTTTCACAATTAACAAGGACAGGATGAGCACCTTAGGCAGCAGGACACCAAGAAGCAAGGTTTGAGGAAAATGGTATTTGCCTTAGAAAGGGTTATTGTTGAATTCAGCTCTACATAAACTGCTGATGTCACATAAGACTCAGGTGGAGAAGGGTGGAACAGCTACCATCTCAACCTCCTCCTAGTCTTAGCAATGATGTCTCTCTCAATGGTGTACTTTGAACCGGATTACTATCATGCAATAAGCTACATCATGCTTCATTCTTCTTATGGCTTTTCTCAACCACATCAAACCAAGAGCCACACCATTACACTGGAAATCACCCACCATTCTGAGGGGAGTTTAGGCCAAGCAGGCAAGGGAAATAGCCTGTTATATTGAGGGTAAGTTGGCAGAAAGTGTCAAGACCATGGAAGTAGTGAAGAATAAGGAACCTGCTGTCAGCGTCCTCAAAATGCATAACTCTGAGGAACCGACCTGTACTCAAGTAATAGGCTTTAAAAGGATACCATCGAAACTTAGTGGGATTTGCTTCTTATCAGGTTTTTGTTTTGCCTTATCTATAATTGCTTTGATTTTAGTATCTGCAACTTCTTATTAATGACTTCATTATGTTACTGCATTACATTGAGGGATAACTTTAGCTTGTTCAAATAAAAGCATGGCTGTGGTTTGGTTTCACTAGAATTATTTCAGATTACAAAGGGGGCTAGCCCAGCTAGGTACTCCTACAGTTTAGATTAGATTAGATTACTTACAGTATGGAAACAGGCCCTTCGGCCCAACAAGTCCACACCGAAGCGCAACCCACCCAGGCCCATTCCCCTACATTTACCCCTTCACCTAACACAAGCAATGTAGCATCACCAATCACCTAAACTGCACATCTTTGGACTGTGGAAGCTTTAAATTAAGGGGTGGTAGGTATAGGACAGATGTTAGGGGTAGATTCTTCACACAGCGGGTTGTGAGTTCATGGAATGCCCTGCCCGTATCAGTGGTGAACTCTCCTTCTTTATGGTCATTTAAGCGGGCATTGGATAGGCATTTGGAAGTTATTGGGCTAGTATAGGTTAGGTAGGATTTGGTCGGCGCAACATCGAGGGCCGAAGGGCCTGTACTGCGCTGTATCCTTCTATGTTCTATGAAACTGGAGCACCTGGAGGAAACCCACGCAGACACGGGGAGAATGTGCAAACTCCACACAGTCAGTCGCCTGAGGCAGGAATTGAACCCGGGTCTCTGGCGCTGTGAGGCAGCAGTGCTAACCACTGTGCCAACGTGCCGCCCAGTCTCTGTTGGCATGGCAGAACCTTTAAGGTAGTATCCCTCTTCCTTCGGTCAACAAGAAACATACAGCACCAACTAATCCAGTTTCCATTCACCAAATCCACTTCTAAACAAGAAAACTTTTCTTTTCAGAAAGTTCTCCAGTGCCTTTGATTTCTGGACAAAAGCTTTAGGAAGGTCATGAAGTCATCAGAGACGGTGCAGAAAAGGTTGACGAGGATGCTTCCAGGGACGCAAAACATCGGCTAGGATGGTAGATTGGGGGGGTCGGGATGGTTTTCCTTGGAGAATTGAAGGCTGAGAGCAAAATTGATCAAGGTGTTCCAAATCATGAGGGCTCTGGTTAGAGCTGAGAAAGAGAGACTGTTCCCATTGGTGGGAGGATCGAGATTGAGAGGAAATAGATTGAAAGCAATTGGCAGAAGGAAGAGATTTTGAGGAAAACCAAATTAACGCAGTGAGGGATTGGAGTCTGGAATGTTCTGTCTGAGAGCGTGGGGGGAGGGAAGTTCTCTACAGGAGTCACGATCTGGGATGTACTGTCTGAGAGTGTGGGGGCGGCAGGTTCACTCAATGGGTTAGGGTCTGGGATGTACTGTCTGAGAGTGTGGGGGGCGCGGCAGGTTCAATGGAGGGTTCCATCAGTAAACTGAATCATTAGATTAGATTAGATTACTTACAGTGTGGAAACAGGCCCTTCGGCCCAACAAGTCCACACCGACCCGCCGAAGCACAACCCACCCATACCCCTACATTTACCCCTTACCTAGCATGGCCAATTCACCTGACCCGCACATCTTTGGACTGTGGGAGGAAACCGGAGCACACCCACGCAGACACAGGGAGAACGTGCAAACTCCACACAGTCAGTCGCCTGAGGCGGGAATTGAACCCAGGTCCCTGGCGCTGTGAGGCAGCAGTGCTAACCACTGTGCCGCCCTAGGTGAAAAGGAAGGAAGTGCAGGGTGATGGAGAATAATGTCACAATGAGCTGAGCAGCCTCCTTCTCAGCAGGAAACATTTGGTTGGGGGGGGTTGGAATTAGATGGTTCTTTCCTAGATTTAGGTCTAGGAAAGCTGACTGCCATTGTATCCTTGCAGCATTCCACGCTGTGTGCCAGAACGGTGGCATTTTAAGGGTCTTCCTTATCGAGACAGGGACAGCTCATGTCAAAGGTGCAGGTGACCTGAGCTTGCATCAGCTGCGTGGGGGGGTCAGGCCTTGGCAATATCAGATTCAGTCCACCCGACACTGCCCGTGGAGCCGTCTGGATCAGGAGGGACGCGGCACAAATGCATCACTGTTCTGCTAAATGCCAAGTGGCTTCAGGACGCACAGGGATCAGGTTAGCATCAAGCATCATTTACAGTCAGTGGTAACATATTCCATGCTCAATGGAAGCTCAAAATCCTCATCAAACTCCTGACTTGTTCTGACTTGCCTGCGAGGTGTTCACTGTGATGTGGTTTTACTCAGATTTTCCCACAATCAATGAATAACCTCAAAGAGCACTTAGTGTTCATTGTAGAGTAAAACCACTGAGAACAAAAACAAGGACTGCAGATGCTGGAAACCAGATTTTGGATTAGAGTGGTGCTGGGAAAGCACAGCAGGTCAGGCAGCATCCGAGGAGCAGGAAAATTTATTCCTGATGAAGGGGTTTTGCCCAAAACGTCGATTTTCCTGCTCCTCGGATGCAGCCTGAACTGCTGTGCTTTTCCAGCACCACTCTAATCCAAAACCACTGAGGATCAGAGCACTCTCATCCACACACGCACTCACAAACATGCACTCTCACCCACACACGCACTCACAAACACGCACACTCATACACAAACCCTCTCATCCACACATACACTCACAAACATGCGCTCTCACCCACAAACCCTCTCATCCACACACACACACACACTCACAAACACGCACCCTCACACACAAATATGCTCATCCACACACACTCACAAACACGCACTCTCAAACACAAACACGCTCATCCACACACACACACAAATACTCTCAGCCACACACACACTCACAAACACGCACTCTCACCCGCAAACACTCTCACCCCCACACACACACTCACACCCGCAAACACTCTCATCCACACACACGCACTCACAAACATGCACTCTCACCCACACACGCACTCACAAACACGCACTCATACACAAACCCTCTCATCCACACATACACTCACAAACATGCGCTCTTACCCACAAACCCTCTCATCCACACACACACTCACAAACACGCACCCTCACACACAAATATGCTCATCCACACACACACACAAATACTCTCAGCCACACACACACTCTCAAACACGCACTCTTATCCACACACACACTCACAAACACGCACTCTTATCCACACACAATCACACACACACACTCATCCACACACACACTCTCATTCACACACAATCGCAGACACACACTCATCCACATACACAAATACAAACTCATCAACTCACAATCACACACACTCATCCACACACTCTTATCCACACAGTCACAAACACACTCTCTCACACACACACAATCAAAAAAAACTCTCACCCACACACTCACAAACACACACAAACACACACACCCACTCTCATCCACACACTCTCCCCACACACTCTCCTCCACACACTCACAAACACAGACTCTCATCCAGACACACACACACTCATCCACACACACAAACACACACTCTCATCCACAAACTCTCACAAACAAATTCTCACCACACACTCACAAACGCGCATCCACTTATTCTCACTCACCAACTCACATCCCCACACACTCACACACAAACTCACATCCACACAAACTCTCATCCACACACTATCACTCACAAACTCACATCCACACACTCACAAACACACACTCTCATCCACACAAAATCACACACACACTCTCATCCACACAAAATCACACACACACTCTCATCCACACAAAATCACACACACACGCATCCACACAAAATCACACACACACTCATCCACACACAATCACACACACTCATCCACACACAATCACACACACTCATCCACACACAATCACACACACTCATCCACACACAATCACACATAATCACAAACTTTGATCCACACACAAACACATACTCTCAAACACAAACTCTCATCCACACACACAAACACACACTCATCCACACACGCAAACACATGCTCATGCATACACAATCACACAAACTCTCATCCACACACTCACAAACACACTCTCATCCTCACACAAACACACACTCTCATCCATAAACTCTCACACACAAACGCACATCCACATACTCTCACACTGAAACTCTCATCTATACACTCACAAACACACACAAACTCTCATCCACACACTCTCACACACACAAACTCTCATTCACACACTCTCACAAACACACACTCTCATCCGCACACTCACAAACACATACACACCCACACACTCACAAACTGTCATCGACACACTCACCAACACTCACAAACTCTCATCCACACACTATCACACGCAAACGCTCATCCACACAGTCACATCCACACACTCTCACACACACACTCACACAAAATCTCATTCACACTCTCACAAACACAAACTCTCATTCACACACTAACATTCACAAACTCACATCCACACACACATACAAACTCTCATCCACACACAAACTTAACCCACAAACACTCATCCACACACACACACACACTCATCCACACACACACACACACACTCATCCACACACACACACACTCATCCACACACACACACACACACACTCATCCACACACACACACACACACTCATCCACACACACACACACACTCATCCACACACACACACACTCATCCACACACACACACACTCACTCATCCACACACACACACACTCATCCACACACACACAAACACATACACACCCACACACTCACAAACTGTCATCGACACACTCACAAACACACTCTATCACACACAAACTCTCATCCACAAACTCACATCCACATACTCTCACACACACAAACTCTCATTCACACACAAACTCTCATTCACACACTCATCCACACACACACACACACACTCATCCACACACACTCATCCACACACACATACACACACTCATCCACACACACACAC
>NC_083412.1:6974101-6984291 GCF_020745735.1 Hemiscyllium ocellatum
TCATCCACACACACACTCATCCACACACACACACTCATCCACACACACACACACACACTCATCCACACACACACACACTCATCCACACACACACACTCATCCACACACACACTCATCCACACACACACTCATCCACACACACACACACACTCATCCACACACACTCATCCACACACACTCATCCACACACACACACACACCCACACACACACACACACACACACTCATCCACACACACACTCATCCACACACACACACACTCATCCACACACACACACTCAACCACACACACACACACACCCACACTCCACACACACACACTCATCCACACACATCCACACACACACACTCATCCACACACACACACTCATCCACACACACACACATCCACACACACACACACACTCATCCACACACACACACACATCCACACACATCCACACACACACACTCATCCACACCCACACACACACACACTCATCCACACACACACACACCACACACACATCCACACACACACAACACACACACACACTCAACCACACACACACACACACTCATCCACACACACACACACACACACACTCATCCACACACACACACACACACATCCACACACACACACACACTCATCCACACACACTCATCCACACACACACACACACTCATCCACACACACACACTCATCCACACACACACACACACCCACACACACACACACACACACTCATCCACACACACACACTCATCCACACACACACACTCATCCACACACACACACACACACTCATCCACACATCCACACACACACACTCATCCACACACACACACTCATCCACACACACACACACACACTCATCCACACACACACACACACTCATCCACACACACACACACACACACACACACACACCACACATCCACACACACACACACACACACTCATCCACACACACACACACTCATCCACACACACACACACACACACTCATCCACACACACACACACACACACTCATCCACACACACTCATCCACACACACACACACACACTCATCCACACACACACACTCATCCACACACACACACACACACTCATCCACACACACACACACTCATCCACACACACACACACTCATCCACACACACACACACACACACTCATCCACACACACACTCATCCACACACACACACACACACTCATCCACACACACACACTCATCCACACACACACACACTCATCCACACACACACACACACACACTCATCCACACACACACACACACACTCATCCACACACACACACACACACTCATCCACACACACACTCATCCACACACACACACACTCATCCACACACACACACTCATCCACACACACACACACACACTCATCCACACACACACACCCATCCACACACACACACACACTCATCCACACACACACTCATCCACACACACACACTCATCCACACACACACACACTCATCCACACACACACACACACACTCATCCACACACACACACACTCATCCACACACTCATCCACACACACACACACTCATCCACACACACACACACACTCATCCACACACACACACACACTCATCCACACACACACACACATCCACACACACACACTCATCCACACACACACACACACACACTCATCCACCACACACACACACACACACATCCACACCACACCCACACACACCCACACACACACACACACTCATCCACACACACACACACACTCATCCACACACACACACACACACACTCATCCACACACACACACACACTCATCCACACACACACACACACTCATCCACACACACTCATCCACACACACACACACACTCATCCACACACACACACTCATCCACACACACACACACACCCACCACACACACACACACACACTCATCCACACACACACACACACTCATCCACACACACACACACACTCATCCACACACACACACACTCATCCACACACACACACACACACTCATCCACACACACACACACACTCATCCACACACACACACTCATCCACACACACACACACACACTCATCCACACACACACACACTCATCCACACACACACACACTCATCCACACACACACACACATCCACACACACACACACACACACACACACTCATCCACACACACACACACACACTCATCCACACACACACACACTCATCCACACACTCATCCACACACACACACACACATCCACACACACACACACTCATCCACACACACACACACACTCATCCACACACACACACACACACATCCACACACACACACACTCATCCACACACACACACTCATCCACACACACACACACTCATCCACACACACACACTCATCCACACACACACACACATCCACACACACACACCCACACACACACACACCCATCCACACACACACACACACATCCACACACACACATCCACACACACACTCATCCACACACACACACAACACACACACACATCACACCACACACACACACACTCATCCACACACACACACATCCACACACACACACACACTCATCCACACACACACACACACACACTCATCCACACACACACACACACTCATCCACACACACACACACACATCCACACACACACACACTCATCCACACACACACACACACTCATCCACACACACACTCATCCACACACACACACACACTCATCCACACACACACACACACACACACACCCACACTCCACACACACACACACACACACACATCCACACACACACACACACACTCATCCACACACACTCATCCACACACACATACACACACTCATCCACACACTCATCCACACACACACACACGCACTCATCCACACACACTCATCCACACACACTCATCCACACACACTCATCCACACACACACACACACACTCATCCACACACACACACACACTCATCCACACACACACACACTCATCCACACACACACACACACACTCATCCACACACACACACACACTCATCCACACACACACACACACTCATCCACACACACACACACTCATCCACACACACACACACCCATCCACACACACACACATCCACACACACATCCACACACACACACACACACACTCATCCACCACACACACACACACTCATCCACACACTCATCCACACACACTCATCCACACACACACACACACTCATCCACACACACACACACACACACTCATCCACACACTCATCCACACACACACACTCATCCACACACACACACTCATCCACACACACACACACTCATCCACACACTCATCCACACACACACACACACACTCATCCACACACACACACACACACTCATCCACACACTCATCCACACACACACACTCATCCACACACACACACTCATCCACACACACACACACTCATCCACACACACACACACTCATCCACACACACACACACACTCATCCACACACACACACACACA
Source organism: Hemiscyllium ocellatum (assembly GCF_020745735.1). Lineage (NCBI taxonomy): Eukaryota > Metazoa > Chordata > Chondrichthyes > Orectolobiformes > Hemiscylliidae > Hemiscyllium > Hemiscyllium ocellatum. The sequence goes on from NC_083412.1 coordinate 6,977,611, forward strand.
CACTCATCCACACACACACACACACACACACTCATCCACACACACACACACACACTCATCCACACACACACACACACACTCATCCACACACACACACATCCACCCACATCCACACACACACTCATCCACACACACACACACCCTCTCATCTACACACGCTCACACACTCATCCACACACTCACAAACACAACACTCTCACACACAAACTCATATCCACAAACACACACACAAATGCGCCTCCACACACACACACGCAAACGCTCATCCACACAGTCACATCCACACACTCTCACACACACACTCACACAAAATCTCATTCACACTCTCACAAACACAAACTCTCATTCACACACTAACATTCACAAACTCACATCCACACACACATACAAACTCTCATCCACACACAAACTTAACCCACACACTCACAAACACACTCTATCACACACAAACTCTCATCCACAAACTCACATCCACATACTCTCACACACACAAACTCTCATTCACACACAAACTCTCATTCACACACCGTCACTCACAAACTCACACACAAACTCTCATTCACACATTACCACTCACAAACTCACACACAAACTCTCATCCACAGACTATCATACGCAAACTCTCATCCACACACACACACACTCTCACAAACACACACTCTCATTCACACACTAACACTCACAAACTCACATCCACACTCACTCACACACAAACTCTCATCCACACACTCTCTCACAAACTGTCATCCACACACAAACTCTAACCCACACACTCACAAATACACACTATCACAGACAAACTCTCGTCCACAAACTCACATACACACACTCTCACACACACAAGCTCTCTTCACACACTCACCAACACACACAAAATCTCATCCACACATTATCACTCACAAACTCATCCACACGCTCTCACACACCCTCTCATCTACACACGCTCACACACTCATCCACACACTCACAAACACACACTCTCACACACAAACTCATATCCACAAACACACACACAAATGCGCCTCCACACACACACACGCAAACTCTCATCCACACAGTCACATCCGCACACAATCACATATACACAAACTCTCATTCACACTCACAATCACACACTCTCATACACAAACTCTCATCCATACACTCACAAACACACACAAACGCGCATCCACACACTCTCACACACACACTATCACACACACAAACTCCCAACAAAACACTCACACACAAACTCTCATCCACACACTCACAAACACACACTATCACCCACAAACTCTCATTCACACACACACACACAGACACAAACTCTCATTCACACACTCACACACACAGACACACAGACACAAACTCTCATTCACACACCCTCCAACAGACACAAACTCTCATTCACACACTATATCTCACAAACTCACATCCACACACACTCACACACTCATCCACACAACCCTCATCCACATTCTCATAAACACAACCCTCATCCATAAACTCTCATCCACACACTCACCCACACCCTCATCATCACACACACTCATCTACACACAATCTCACACACTCATCCACACACAAACACACACACACACACTCTCATCCACACACTCTCTCCCACAATCACAAACTCTCATCCACACATGCAAATGCACGCTCATGCACAATCACACACACTCATCCACACACTCACAAACACACTCTGATCCTCACACACTCTCATTCACACACAAACACACACTGTCATCCACAAACTCTCACACACAAACTCTCACCACACACTCACAAACACACACTCACCAACACACAAACTCTCATTCACACACTATCACTCACAAACTCACATCCACACAATCTCACACACACACACATTCTCATCCACACACAATCACACACTCTCATCCACGTTCTCATCCACACATTCTCATCCACACACTCACACACACTCTCATCCACACACTCTCACACACGAACTCTCATCCACACATGATCTCACACACACAAACACACACTCATCCACACACACACACACTCTCATCCACACACACAAACTCTCATCCACATACACAAACTCTCATCCACACAATCACCCACACTCATCCACACACACTATCATCCACACACTCACAAACACACACAAACATGCATCCACATACTCTCACACACAATCTCTCATTCACACACACAAAACACACACTCATCCACACACACACTCATCCACACACACTCATCCACACACACACACACACTCATCCACACACACACACACTCATCCACACACACACACACACACTCATCCACACACACACACACACTCATCCACACACACACACACACACACTCATCCACACACACACACACACACTCATCCACACACACACACACTCACTCATCCACACACACACACACTCATCCACACACATCCACACACACACACACACACACACTCATCCACACACACACACACTCATCCACACACACACACACACTCATCCACACACACACACACACACACACTCATCCACACACACACACACAACCACACACACACACACACTCATCCACACACACTCATCCACACACACACACACACACATCCACACACACTCATCCACACACACTCATCCACACACACACACACACTCATCCACACACACACACTCATCCACACACACACACACACTCATCCACACACACACACTCATCCACACACACACTCATCCACACACACACACACACACACACTCATCCACACACACACACACACTCATCCACACACACACACACACCCACACACACACACACACTCATCCACACACACACACTCAACCACACACATCCACACACACACACTCATCCACACACACACACTCATCCACACACACACACACATCCACACACACACACACACATCCACACACACACACACATCCACACACACACACACACACACACACTCATCCACACACACACACACACACACTCATCCACACACACACACACTCATCCACACACACACACACACACACACACTCATCCACACACACACACACTCATCCACACACACACACACACACTCATCCACACACACACACACATCCACACACACACACACACTCATCCACACACACTCATCCACACACACACACACACTCATCCACACACACACACACACCCACACACACACACACACACACTCATCCACACACACACACTCATCCACACACACACACTCATCCACACACACACACACACTCATCCACACACACACACACTCATCCACACACATCCACACACACACACTCATCCACACACATCCACACACACACACTCATCCACACACACACACTCATCCACACACACACACACACACTCATCCACACACACACACACACATCCACACACACACACACACACACACACACACACTCATCCACACACACACACACACTCATCCACACACACACTCATCCACACACACACACTCATCCACACTCACACACACACACACTCATCCACACACACACACTCATCCACACACACACACACACTCATCCACACACACACACACACACTCATCCACACACACACACACACACTCATCCACACACACACACACTCATCCACACACACACACACACACTCATCCACACACACACACACTCATCCACACACACACTCATCCACACACACACACTCATCCACACACACACACACTCATCCACACACACACACACACACTCATCCACACACACACTCATCCACACACTCATCCACACACACACACTCATCCACACACTCATCCACACACACACACACACTCATCCACACAAACACACTCATCCACACACACACACACACTCATCCACACAAACACACTCATCCACACACACACACTCATCCACACACACACACCCATCCACACACACACACACATCCACACACACACACACACCCATCCACACACACACACACACTCTCATCCACACACACACACACACACACACACTCATCCACACACACACACACACACATCCACACACACTCATCCACACACACACACACACACATCCACACACATCCACACACACACACACACACTCATCCACACACACCCACACACACACACACTCATCCACACACACACACACACTCATCCACACACACACACACTCATCCACACACACACACACATCCACACACACACACACACACTCATCCACACACACACACACTCATCCACACACACACACTCATCCACACACACACACACACACACACCATCCACACACACACACACACACTCATCCACACACTCATCCACACACACACACACACACACTCATCCACACACTCATCCACACACACACACACACACTCATCCACACACTCATCCACACACTCATCCACACACACACACACACTCATCCACACACACACACACACTCATCCACACACACACACACACACTCATCCACACACACACACACACACATCCACACACACACACACACACACTCATCCACACACACACACTCATCCACACACACACACACACTCATCCACACACTCATCCACACACACACACACATCCACACACACACACACTCATCCACACACACACACACTCATCCACACACACACACATCCACACACACACACACCCACACACACACACCCATCCACACACACACACATCCACACACACACTCATCCACACACACACACACACACACACTCATCCACACACACACACACTCATCCACACACACACACATCCACACACACACACACACTCATCCACACACTCATCCACACACACTCATACACTCATCCACACACACACACACACACTCATCCACACACACACACACTCATCCACACACACACACACACACACACTCATCCACACACACTCATCCACACACACATCCACACACACACACACATACTCATCCACACACACACACTCATCCACACACACACACACTCATCCACACACACACACACACACTCATCCACACACACACACACACACACACTCATCCACACACACACACACACACACTCCACACACCACACACACACACACACACACATCCACACACACACACACACACACACACACTCATCCACACACACATACACACACTCATCCACACACTCATCCACACACACACACACGCACTCATCCACACACACTCATCCACACACACTCATCCACACACACACACACACTCATCCACACACACACACTCATCCACACACACACACACACTCATCCACACACACACACACTCTTCCACACACACACACACACACTCATCCACACACACACACACTCATCCACACACACACACACACCCATCCACACACACACACACACACACATCCACACACACACACACACATCCACACACACACACACACACTCATCCACACACACACACATCCACACACACATCCACACACACACACACACTCATCCACACACACACACACACACACTCATCCACACACTCATCCACACACACTCATCCACACACACACACACACTCATCCACACACACACACACACACTCATCCACACACTCATCCACACACACACACTCATCCACACACACACACTCATCCACACACACACTCATCCACACACACACACACTCATCCACACACACACACTCATCCACACACACACACTCATCCACACACACACACACTCATCCACACACACACACTCATCCACACACACACTCATCCACACACACACACACACACACACTCATCCACACACACTCATCCACACACACACACACACACTCATCCACACACACACACTCTATCCACACACACACACACACCCACACACACACACACACACTCATCCACACACACACTCATCCACACACACACACTCATCCACACACACACACTCATCCACACACACACACACACTCATCCACACACACACACTCATCCACACACATCCACACACACACACTCATCCACACACACACACTCATCCACACACACACACAAACACTCATCCACACACACACACACATCCACACACACACACACACACACACACACTCATCCACACACACACACACACTCATCCACACACACACACACACACACTCATCCACACACACACACACACACATCCACACACACTCATCCACACACACACACACACTCATCCACACACACACACTCATCCACACACACACACACACCCACACACACACACACACACACTCATCCACACACACACACACACTCATCCACACACACACACACTCATCCACACACACACACTCATCCACACACACACACACACTCATCCACACACACACACTCATCCACACACATCCACACACACACACTCATCCACACACACACACACACTCATCCACACACACACACTCATCCACACACACACACACACTCATCCACACACACACACACACATCCACACACACACACACACACACACACACACTCATCCACACACACACACACACACTCATCCACACACACACACACACTCATCCACACACACACACACACACTCATCCACACACACACTCATCCACACACACACACACACACGCATCCACACACACACACTCATCCACACACACACACACACACACTCATCCACACACACACACTCATCCACACACACACACA